>NW_027252668.1:11661180-11961180 GCF_044704955.1 Pristiophorus japonicus | reverse complement strand
TGGTACAGCAAAAGCTTCTATTGATATCTGAAGAGATAAAGATTAGTGAAGACTGACGTAGGTCCCTTGCCATCGGATTCAGGTGAATTTATAATGAGGAACAAGGAAATGGCTGACAAATTGAACAAATACTTTCGTCAGTCTTCATGAAGGAAGAAACAGATAGACTTCCGGAAGTAAGAGGGGACCGAGGGTCTAGAGAGAAGGACGAAATAAAGGCTATCCTGATGAGGCGGAAAATTGTGTTCGGGAAATTGATGGGATTGAAGGCCGATAAATTACCGGGGCCTGATAGTCTGCCTCCCAGAGTATATAATTAAGTGGCCCTAGAAATAGTGGATGCATTGCTGATCATTTTTCAACAGTCTATAGAATCTGTTTCAGCTCCTATGGACTAGAGCGCAGCTCATGTAACGCCACTTTTTAAAACGCGAGGGCGAGGGAAATCTGATAAATATAGACAGGTTATCCAGCCATCAGTAGTGGGGAAAATTTTGGAATCAATTATTAAGGCTGAAATAGCAGCACATTTGGAAAGCAGTGACAGATTGGTGCAAGTCAGTATCGATTTATGGAAGGGAAATCTTCCTTGACAAATCTTCTGGAATTCTTTGAAGATGTAACGAGGAGAGTGGCCAAGGGAGAACCAGTGGATGTGGTGTATTTTGACTTTCAAATGGTTTTTGATAATGTCTAACACAAGAGATTGTAGAGCAAAATCAAAGCACGTGATATTGCAGGGAATATACTGACGTGGAAAGAGATGTAGTTGGCAGATAGAAAGCAGAGAGTTGGGATAAACGGGTCCTTTTCAAAATGGCAGGCAGTGACTAGTGGAGTGCCAAAGGGCTCAGTGCTGGGACCCCAACTCTTTACGATATACATTACTGATTTAAATGAAGGAATTGAGTGTAACATCTCCAAATTTGCAGATGGCACTTAGCTGGGTGACGTGCTCAGGACCACACGAGATATTGATCAGTGGTGATACTTGTGCATGTGTACATAGAATGGAGTCGGACAGTCGAAACTTTGGTCCCAGTTGAAAAGATACAGTGATATATAGCGAATAGCACAAGGGCGTCGCTCCCTTTTACAGGACGGCCTGGCAGATGATGATAATGTTATGGATGATCCAGACAATGGATCAACAGCACGAGGAAGACCCATGGATCCCGAATTCAAGCGAATAATTGTGGGATATTTAGCGGGGATATTTCGTTTAGAATGAGGTCTGGTGGACATTAGTCTGACACCGACTGGCACCATCCGAAGATACTCTTGGGTGCAACCTAAAATCTTAGGAATCTCTGTGGTTTCACGCAGAACGGCATGTATATCCTATAAACTTGTTAGTGTCTTTATATGGACACACCTTATCGATCGCAACTATTATCGCAAACATTATTATGACCATAAAGACTTTAAGGAATCATGCAATAAAAAATGGAACAATACTATGATGCAGATTCACAAGTTATAATTCATAAGTCTAATGTAATTACGGTATGCGTCATGGCAGAACGAACACTTCGACACGGATATTATATTGCATTTAAAAAGACATGTCAGATCCCTCGCCAATATTACGTGTGAGATGGGCAGACGAGTGGCCATTAACGACGGCACCGCCCGCCTCGCCAACGAAACCGTTAGAATGTTCCACACATAATGCGGGACCACCATGCAGGGTAGTCCTGAAAACGGAGGGAATCCAATTGTAAGAAAATATATACCATGAGATATTAGCTGTAATAGTAAACCTGACGGATATACGGCTAAGAGAAAAATGTGACCTTAAGGTATGGGCATTTCACTCTCGAATGCTAAGCATAGTGTTGAAAGAATCCCGGGGCGCCCCAGGAACATCCAGATACCGGAGCCCTCTAAAAGTGGTTCAGACCTACAGACAGAAACGTGGTCTGATCAATGACGTCTTAACAAGTGTAAATACGGGAACCTGATTTATAAATGCCCTTGGTATACAGTGACAATTGGAAAGTCTTAAAGACACAGTCAGGAAGTTGCTGCAGGGGCAGACAGATGCCGTCAAAGAGGCTGGGCGTGAAGGCGATGGGACAGCAGGGAGGTTAGTCAAAGGGATTACAGTCCTGTAGGGCCATGCTGCCACCATAATCGCTGGATTGACTGATAATTCACTGCAGAAAAGGCAGAGGTTCAGGGAGACCTCTGCACGCTTGTGGGGGATGGATGATTGGGCAGGTCAGGGAGAACCTGTACAAAATGCAAAAGGGTGAACTCCATGAATGGATGAACAGCAACCAAGCCTTTTCACCGAGCACAGCACCCAGGGTCACTGTACGTGTGCACCGAAAGGAATGACAAGAGTTTTTCCATTAACCGGCTGATGCAAAGATTCACTTTCTGCCCTTGTGGGGATAGTCCGAATGAATCTGGTAATGACGAACGGGAGTTTGGATCACACCCCCAGTTAGAGGTAGAAAACTGGGCTTAATCCTGGGTGAGAACTGCATGCGCTATTATCCAATGGATCAGTATGCCATCAAACCGAATGGATCCTGAGAGGGGTCACATTATCAGGGTGCCGCAGTGTATGATGTCTAATTATATGTCCACATTCAGTAGGCTGGGTAAGCGACGATAGGTGCGGATTTAAATAAATCATTGGGTGTGTCTTAGAAATAAACTCATCAGAACCGAATACACCCACTCAGCATAACGCAGAAAGGGGGAATACTGTGTGGTAACCAACCAGCCAACTTATGTCAATGGAAATTATCTCTGTAATATCACTAACCCCAACTTCTGCTTCACCCCGATGCTACCGGTAAAATCGGAGGAGCACGAATGAAGTATATCCATGCTGGAGAAACCATGAGCCTGAGACTGAATGACGACATTAAACAAGATTAGCACCCATATGAAAGTGAACTGACTGCACCAATACCCCACCTGCCCGAGGACGTGAGAGACATAAAGGATCTTCTGCCTACAAGTATAAAATGATATCAAGTGCTCAAACAGTAACGGCGCGAACTGGTTTAGGACATTGGAAAAGCCCTTCAAATTACAACCTGGTACGAGAAGGCATGGAACTGGAGACTGAAAGTTAATATCCAGCCATGGATACGTATCATTTCTCACTTATTGGTGGCATTTCAACTGATTTTGGCACTATGCTGGTTGATAATGGCATGTGCAGCTTGTAGAAAGTGTAGACACCGGCAGCAAACTAAAGCAATGACACGTATGCAAGAGAAAGATAGACTGTTGTTGCACGGGGGACATTAATACCCCGGATTAAGAAATATACATCACAAACTTGGTGGCAAACCACTGCAAAATGTGGCGGGAAGTCTGAAGCATTAGATAGCTTCGCTCTACTGGTCTCATGGGCTCGGGGGAGCCAAGGACCAGATGGGGAATTGATGTTGGATTTTTAGAAATCACCAGATTGGAATAATGTTGCAGTCTGGGAAATGTTTTCTGAAATGGACAAGTAGTAAAATTGAGTTTCAGGATCAGCATCAGAGAAAAAAGCATGTCAAGTCGTTTTTGTCTGGCAACAACTCGCAAGGGCAATCAGAAAGCAGATTATCTGCAAGAGGATGTGGTGGCAAGCTTAACAAAGATATATATAAAATGCAGACTTGCGGTTAGGCTAGTTGTTGAATAACAGAAAACATGGCTTGCTGTTTCATAGCTGCAAAGTGTAAAATTCCTCAGTGTAGTGGAGCAGGTGACTTAGTGAATTGCATTTTTTGCATTAAGTACTGCAAGCTGATCGCCACAAGCCAAGGAGGCATTAATGGTTTGTGTGAACTCAATTCAAACTGCTGTTCTCCCTGGGCCAAGGTATAGGTATTCGAAATGAAACATATTTTTATACTTTAATAGACTTGGGTCGCGCTGGTATTTTGAATCCACAACAAGAGACACAGGAGAGGGCAGAAAAAAAGATTAACAATGAAGATACCATAAAGGCAAGGGTATACAGAACAGGGAATGATGAACATGCATGGTTTATTTTACCTTGAAAAGAGAAGGCTGAGGTTGACCGACTAAAGCTCTTAAAATTATCAAATACTTGGACTGAGCAATTACAGTGAGCGTATTTCCAGTTGTGGTTTGGAACAAAACCAGAGGGCATCAATATAAGATAGTCACCGCAAAGTCAAATACAAATTATTTACGCAGATAGTGGTAAAAATGTGGAACTCGTTACCACAGGGAGTGCTTGAAGCAAATAGTGTAGATACATTTAACGGGTGGGTTAGTTAAGCATTTGAGGGAGAAGGGAATAGAGCATTATGCTGATCAAGTTGCATGAGTAAAGGCAGGATAACGACTTTTTAATTCCAGAATTGTTTAATGAACTGAATTAAATACCCCAGCCGCCATGGTTGGATTTGTACTTATATCTCTGAAATACAAATACAGTAACATTACCACTGTGCTGCCGTGCACTAAGTTTCATCCCGCAACTGTGTAACGTGGCCAACGGGATGAATGGCCTCCTTCAGCGCCTATGCAACAGGCTTGAGTGGCTGAATGAACTTCTCCTGTTCTTGTGTAACCTGCCTCTATGTGCTGTATATCCTTCTCCTTTTCCTATATAACAGGCTCGAGATTTTGAATGTCCGACTGCTTTTCCAGTGAAACAAACTATATGGTATCAATGGCCTCCTCCTGTTCCTATACAACAGTATCGAGGGGCTGAATAACGTTTCCCTATTCCAAAACCTGTCTGGAAGATGCTGAAACACCCGCCTTATTTTCTTATGTAAGATGCCTAAAAAGCTGAATGGCTGCCTCCTGTTCCTATTGGACATGTTTGAGGGGATGAGAGCCTGCTCCTGTGTCAAAGATTTAAGGTTCTGTATGGCTTGTTCCAGTTCATGCGCGATAAACTCACTTAGGATTACATTGGATTATTTCGCAGAAAAGGCACATGCAGAGGCCATTCGACTCAGCCAGTCGGTATGCTGCACAGGAGCCTCATCTCGTCTTTCCTCATCTAAATCTGTCAGCTGAACCCACTTTTCCCTTCTACTGAAAATACTTGTCTTGCATCTCCTTAAATGCAATGATGCTATTCCTTTAAACCACTCCCTGTAGTAGCGAGTTCCACAATGTCACCCTGCTTTGGGATTATGAGTTTCTTCTCAATTCCCCATCTGATTTAATGGTGACAATCTTATAATGATGGCCTCTGGCTATATTCTTAGAGACAAGTGGATCATTCCTATTGTATGCATCATCAACACCTTTCATAACGTTAAATCTCTCGATTAGGTCACCACCGTTCAAGGGAAAATGAGCCAGCCTGTTGATCTTACTCTGATATTGATCCGCTGGCTCTTCTGGTATTATCCTTGTAAATCTTCTGTGCATCCTCTGCAATGCCTCTATTCCGTGTTGATAATATGGCGACCAGAACAGTACACAGTCCTCTACGTGTGGCCAAACTGACGTTCGACACAGTTTTAGAATAACCTCGTCACTTTACAATTTTGTACGTCAAGAAATAAATCCTATAGGTTGCTTTGCTTTTGTATGGCCTTGCTAACCTGTGTCGTAACTTTACAGTTTTGTGTAATTGTACTTTACGTTCCCCTTGTTCCTCTGCGGCAACTAGACTGTGCCACCACCCCGCCCCCCCCCCCCGCCAAATAATAAGTGACCTCCCCATTCCCCTTCCAAAATGTAATACCGCACATTTATAGAGTTAGCAATTAATTTGCCAATTATCTGCGCATTCTGCAAAATATTAACGTCCTTCTTAAATTTGTTGCAGTCGTCCTCAGTATTAACTATCCCACTCCCTAATTTGGTGTCATCCGCAAATTTAGAAATTTTGTTTTTGATTCCTAGTTCTAAATCGTTCATATAAATGGTGAACAACAGTAGTCGCAGACTCGATTCTTTGTGGAGCACAAATACACACATTTTGCCGCTATGAAAAACTAGCTTTTTCTCACACTCGCTGCTTTCTAAATTTTCTTATAATCATTCATGCATGTGGTCATCGCCATTTGTTGCCCATCTCTAATTGCCGTTGTGAAGTGGTGGTGAGCCACCTTTTGATATTGAGTGGCTCGCGCAGCCATTTCAGAGGACCGTGAAGAGTCAACCACATTGCTGTGGTTAAAGAGTCACATATAGGCCCCACCTTTCAGGACTGCAGCTTTCCTTCCCGAATGGAGATTAATGAGCCAGATGGGTTTGTTTTAAAATTCTCGATTTATTTAATTAAATTTAAATTCCCCTGCTCTCGTGGTGGGCTGTGATTTCATCTGTGCATTATTAGTCCAGCGACATAACCATCATGCTGCTATGATTGTCCTCTGAATGTATAATGTACTAGAGGGGTTGGCGGCTGAATAATTCCTCCTTTTCCGATGCAACAGATTCAACTGATTAAATGGACTTCTTCTCCTCTTGTAGAACAGGCCTATGCAGCTGAACTGATTCCGCCTGGCCTGTGCCTCAAGCTCGAGTGGTTAATATACACCTCCTGCCCTTATGCACAGGTGAAAGGTTTACCATTGCTATACAACTGCTCCGAGCGACCGAATGGATTTCGACTGTTCTTATATAACAGACACAAGCAGCTGATTGCCTTCCTCCTGTCCTTTGTAAGCGGCAATAAAGATTAATGGACTTCACCAATTCCTGTGGAACAGGCTCGATTGCTTGCTCCTGTATAACATGCTCAAAGTGCCAAGAGAACTCATAGAATAAATTATTTTGGTGGGACTCGATACAACAAATTTGAGCGCCTTATATGCCATTGATTAGAAGTCCAATGCGCTATCAATTGCGCCACAGAGCTGCCATATATTGCAGCAATACAAAAGTAACATAGTATTGATGCCGGCAATCTGAACTAAAAACAGAAAACTCTGCAAGCACTCAGCAGATCAGGCATAATCTGCGGACAGAGAAATAGTGTTAAAGTTTCAGGTCAATGGACTTTCATCGCAACTGGTTTGTTTATAAGAGATGTGGTGTCAGAGCAGAAACATTGTGTGTTCGTTTAAAAGGGAAGTGCTTTCAGTAGTGTATCAATCTCTGTCTGTTTGAGACAATTGTGTTTTCATAGAGCATAGTAATTTACAGCACGGAAGGAGGCCATATCAACCCATCGTGTCCGTGACGTCCAATAAAGAGCTCGCTAGCCTATTCCCACTGCCCAGTTCTCGGTCTGTAACTTTGTCGGTTACTGAACTTCACGTGTATATCCAAGTAATTTTAAATGTGGCGACGGCTTCTGCCTCTATCATTCCTTTCTGGCAATGAGTTCCAGATACCCACCACCATCACGTGGAAACATTCCCCCTCAAATCCCCTCGACAATCCTACCAATTACGTTAGGTCTATGTCCCATTTATTGTTCCAACCCTGCAAAGGGAAATAAATCCTTCCTACGCACTCTATCTAGGCCACTGATAATTTTATAAACTTCAATACGGTCCCTCCTCTGCCTCCACTTTTCCAAAGAAAACAACCCCAGCCCATCCAATCGATTCACACAACTACCATCTTCAGTCCAGGCAACATTCTCGTAAACCGACACTGTAACTCATGAGTGCAATCAGATCATTCCTGTACTGCGGTGTTCAGAAAAGCACGCAGTACTTTAGCTGTGGCCTAACTGGTGCTTTACACAGTTCACGTGTAACTTCCCCGATCTTGTATTCTATGTCTCGACTAATAAAGGCAAGCATACTGTTTTGCTTCTTATTTAAGTTATTTCCCTGGCCTGTTACCGTCAAAGATCAGTAGACATGGACTCCAACGTCCTCCCATTTAATGTGTACTCCCTTGCCTTATTAGATCTCCCCAAATGCATGAGCTCATACTCCTCCGGGTTGAACTCCATGAGCCACTCTTCTTCTCACCTGATCAGTTCATTGATATGTTCCTGCAAGTCTACAGCTTTCTTCCTCATTATCAACCATAACTTTTTGACCAAGCTTTTCATCACCTGCACTAATTTCTAATTATGTGGCTCAGTGTCGAATTTGTGTTGCATAATATTCTTGTGAAGTGCCTTGGGACATTTCACTACATTAAAGGTGTTATATTAATACAACTGGATGTAGTTGTTTAAAAGGTGTGACGCATAATTTTATGTAGAAATTGCATCACAGAAATAGAAAATTTTCCCCAACTGGTTTCTCCAGAGTTAATGCTCCACACTAGCCACATTCACCTCATCCTATAGCATATCCTTCTATTCCTTTCTCATTCATGTGCTTAGCTAGCTGCGCCTTTAATGAATCTGTGCTAGTCGCATCAATTCCTGCTCGTGGTGTCATCTTCTACATCCTACCCACTCTTTGTAAAGAAATTACTCTTGAATTGCCAACTGAATTTATCGGTGACAATCTTATATTTATGATCTTTATTCTGAAATCCTGCATCGGAGCAAATAGTTTCTCCTTGTCGACACTATCAAACCGCGTCATAAAGGTAAAGATACCTGCCTGGTCTTTTCCAGAGAAAGCTCCCCAGTCAGTTGAGTCTGTCCCCATAAGTAAATATTTTAAGTTCTGGGCTAATTGCTTCCTTTTGTGCTGTGTGATTCTATAATTCTACAATTTAATATTTCTCATCGATTGAGACATGCAACAGGACAAGCATGCATGCCAATTGTCTGATATTTAGCTCCGAACACTTGACAATTAATTGAAGCATATTGTATAGCTGCAATGACCAAGTGGCTTCGGCGTTAGACTTAAAATCGAATGGGATTTCGCCGTGCAGGTTCGATCCCTGCGCTCAGCGATTCTAGCGCAAACTGATTATTTGACACTGAGCATGTTCAAAATTGATGATTGTTGCAAAGATCATTGAAAAATATAAACAAAATGAAAATAATGCCTTTCGAAAAAGAGCCCTGCAAGGTTGAGGTGGAAATCATCTTCAGCTGATGATTTGACAAAAACGACCACAACAGGACTAAAACCTGCATTCTTCTGATAACATCAGGTTTCGTGCCAAAGTCAGAGGCTTTATCCATCAAGTTCCGTGACCCTGCAGTTTGCAGCAGAATAATGCTCAGAATGAGCGATTACAAACTGGAAAATATATATTTCAGTTCCGTACATTGAACTGCAAACCATTCAGAGGCATTGAGCCATTCACTGATTGAATTACGAAAAGTCCCAAAATAAAGGAGATAATTTTCCTTTAAATGCTGGAAAAATTCCGCAGTTCCATGTATCTCGGCAGAAACACGATTTTGCTGCATTGTTTCAAATTATTGCAGTAACTGTGTGAGTTTCATTACTAAATGTTTAAGCTGCTCTAAAATAATAAAGCTAAGATACTCGCAACGCCCTTCCCGTCCCCAAAAAATAACAACTAAAGGCATCAACAGGGTTAAAACACGCGGCCTTGTAGTTATCAACGCCACACTTAAACCAACCAAGCTAACCCGCCATGTTACCTTGCACTTGTATCGGCTATAAAAGAAAAAAACAGCATTTCTACAGCTCTTGTCATATCAGGATTTCTCAAAGCGTTACAGAGCCAGTTAAATACTTTTAAAGTGTGGCCACTGTTCTAATGTAGGAAATATAAAAACAGATTTACACTAGCAAGAAAGCACGATGTCATAATGACCAGATGTTGGTTGAGTGATATATATTGGCCACAGGACACTGGGGTGAACTCTCCTGCTTTTCTTAGGAACAGTGGGCTGGAAATTTTTAGGTCCAGCTCGGGCCTGGGTTTAAGATCTCATCCGAAAAACAGCAGTGTTCCCTTACTGCTGCCACTCCGATAGTGAAAATTCGACTTGACCTCCTCCTCAACAACCTGTCTGTCGAAGATACATTTGTCCATGGCAATCTTGGTAGGAGTGAACACAGCACAGTACTTTTGGATACAAAGTCCTGTCTTCAAACGGAGGACACTCTGCAACGTGTACTCTCGCACTACCACCGTGCTAAATGGAATAGATTCAGAACAGATCCAGCAGCTGAAAACTGGGTATCCATGAGGTACTGTCGGACATCAGCACCAGCTGAATTTTATTCCTCACAATATGTAACTTTATGGCACAGCACATCCCTCACTCTCCCAATATCTGTTAAAGAGGCTGATCCCACAGCCTTCCTTTTGCAAGAGAAAAAAGACTAGTCTGTTCATTCTTTCCTGATATAAATACGCCGTCTGTTCTGGTACCATCGTTCTAACTCTGCCCTGCAAAATCTGCAATGCCTCTATTTCCTTTTTATAATCTGGCGACCAGAACTGTTAGCAGTACCCTAAGTTTTGTTTACCCAATGTTAAATACAAGTTTAGCATAACTTTGCTACATTTCAATTCAATATATCAAGAAATAAATCATCGTGCTTGGTTTGCTTTTTTATTGGGTTGATAACATGTGTTGTAACTTTTAGAGTTTTGTGTATTTTTACTCCGAAATTCCTTTGTTCCTCTATTCCCCCCAGACTGGCACACTCCAATTCTTCCCAATTCCCCCTACCAAAGTGTGTTACCTCACATTTATGTGGTTTGAAATTCATTTTGCCAATTAAATGCCCATTCTGGAAGATTGCATATGTCCTCGTTTAGTTTGTTGCAGTCCTTCTCAGAATTGAGCATTCACCTGATTCGGTGTCATCTGCAACGTTTTGAAATTGTTGTTTTTGATTTGCAGGTTTAAATCTTTAATAGAAATTGTGAACAAGAGTTATTCCAGCACCGATCTTGTGGAACACCACTACGCAACATCTGCCACATGAAAAGCTATTTTTTACCACTACTCTCGGCTTTCTGTCTTGAAGTCAGTTATTTATCCATTCATCTAGTTTTCTCCTGACTCCGCATTCGCTGACCTAGCTTGAGGCATTTTTTTCTCCTGTCTAACAAACTAGAGGTTCTATTGTTTATTTTATAAATTCATGCATATGGGCAACATTAATGAGGGCAGCATCTGTTGTTCATCTCTAGTTGCCCTTGTGAAGATCGTGGTGAGCCAGCACATGTAACTTAGTAACTCACGGGGCCATTTTCGAGGGCAGTTAAGTGTAAACTACGTTGCTGTGGTTTTGCAGTCGCATATAGGCCTGCACCGGTAAGGACAGCAGCTTTCCAACCCTAAAGCAGACTAGTAAACCATATGGGTGTGTTCCGAAAATGGTCACCATTACTGATACTTTTTAAATTTCTAGCTTTATGTAATTGAATTTAAATTTCACTGCTTTCATGTTGGGCGGTGAATTCCTCTCTCTGGATTACTCTTTCATTAAAATAAACATCATGCTTTTATGATTGGACCCCGCCTGTGTAATGTGCTTGATGAATCCTCCTGTTCCAGTATAACAGGTTCGTGGGTCTGAAATGCCTCGTACTCTTTCTATGCAAATGTTTCGAGGGGTAAATGTGCTTCGAATCTTCTTGTACAACATGCTCAAAAAGCTGGATGACTTATGTCTCCCATCTGGCTCAATCCCGAAGAGTTACTTCCCTCCTACTGTCCCTGTATATCAGTTTCCAGGAGCGAAATGGCTTTCTCATGTACATTACAACTAGCTTGGGGGGTTAATAAACTCCTGCTGTCCATGTGTTGCAATCTCGACGGCCTGCTCCTGCTTCTGTGTAATCGATTCAGGGCGCTAAGAGAACGCAGAGGAAAACAGGGTGGGATTGGAGCCACTTTTGTAAGAAGAAGTGCTCGGGCAGCACTTTCCTTCTCTGAATTGTTCATATGCTGCAAAATGCATTGTGCGGCCCAGTAAACAGGAAAGCCTGACGCAAAATCCGAGCCTGGTGGGACTCGAACCCCCAACCTTTGAACACTTTATTAAACTCTTCACTAGAAGTCCAATGCGCTATCCATTGCGCCACAGAGCCGCCGAGAGCTAAACGAATACAAAAGTAAAATAGTGTTGATATCGAAATTTTAAATAAAAACAGAAAAAGCTGAAAACACTTAAGTCGACCAGGAATAATCTGCGGAGAGAGAAACAATTTTCAAGTTTCAGGTCGACGAACTTTCATCGCAACTCGATTATTCTGTGTCTGTTTGAACGGGATGTGCCGTCAGTTCTGGATCATTCTGTGTCTATTTTAAAATGACGTGCTGTCAGAGACTCATAGAAATTTACACCACGGACGGAGGCCATTTCAGCCCACCATCTGCGACCCGTCTGAAAATAGCTATCCAGCCGAATCCCATTTTCCAATTCTTGTTCCTTAGCCAAGAAGATTACACACCGTCAAGTGCACATCCATCTAATTTTTAAATGTGGTGAGGGCTTCTACCTCTCCCATCCTTTCAGGCAGTGAGTTCCTGACCCCCACCACCCTCTGTATGAAAACATTTCCCCTTAAATCCGCTCTACCCTCCTACCAATTAGGTTAAATCTGTGCCCCCTGGTTGTTAACCACTTGTAAGGGATTTATATCCTATCAATGCACTCTATCGAGGCAACTCATAATTTTATTCACTTCATTAAGGTCCCCTCTCAGCCTCCTCTGTGCCAAAGGCAACAACTACAGCCGATGCAATCTTTACTCAGAGCTAAATTATCCATTCCCGGTAACATCAACGAAAATCAACACCCTACACTCACGAGTACAATTAGATTGTTCCTGTAATGCGCTGACCAGAACAGCATGTAGTGCTCCAGTTGTGCCCCAACTAGAGTTTTATAAAATTCAAGCTTAACTTCCCCGCTCTTGTATTCTATAGCTCAGCTAATAAAGGCAAGTATTCCGTGGTGCTTCTTAAACACTTTATATCCATAGTCGCTACCGACAGGGATCGGTGGAACTGCCCTCGAAGACCCCTTTGCTTCTCTGCACAACTCAGTGACTTACCATTTAATGTGTATTCCCTTGCCTTATTAGCACTCCCCAAATTGAATACCTCACACTTTGCAGATTGAATTCCATTAGCCTCTTTTCAGCATGCCTGAACAGTTCATTGATATCTTCCTGCAGTCTACAGCTTTTTGATCATTATAAGCCATAACTGTTTGTCCACACTTTTAGTCCACTGCACTAATTTCCACTTATGCGGAACGCAGTCAAATTATTATCCCATAATACTCTTGTGAGGTGCCTTGGGACGTTTTACTACATTAAAGGTGCTGTAGAAATACAATTTCCTGTTGTTGAATCAAAGGTGTCTTTCCAAATGTTATATAGTTTGCGCCGCAGAAAGGGACCATTTATAAAACTGGATTTACCAGAGTTAATGCTCCACACGAGCCCCCTTTTACCCGACTTCACCTCGTCCTCTCAGAGATTCATAGCTATTTACAGAACGGAAGGAGGTCATTTCAGCTCATCGTTTCCGCTCAGTCCATCAAAGAGCTATCCAGTCGAATCACACGTTGCAGCTCTTGGTCCATATCCCTGTAGATTATGGCGCTTCAAGAGCACATCGAAGTCATTTGTAAATTGGTTGATGGCTTCTGCTTCTACCATCCTTTCAGGCAGTGATGTTCAGAACACCAGCACCATCTGGTTGAAAGCATTTCATCTCATTTCCCCTCCAGCCTCCCAACAATGACTTTAAATCAATGCCTTCTGGTTGTTGATATTTCTGATATGGGAAATAAATCCGTCCTATGCACACTACATTGTCCACTCATAATTTTATACACTTCAGTAAGGTCCACTCTCAGGCTCCTCTCTTCCAAAGGAAACAGGCCCTGCCTATCCAATCTTTCCTCATAGCAAAATTGCCCTGTCCAGGCAACATTCTCAAAAAACGACTCTGTCCGCTCACGGGAGCAATCAGATATTTCCTGCAATTCGGTGACCAAAACAGCACATAGTACTCTAGTTGTGGCCTAACTAATATTTTACACAGTTCAAGTAAAACGTCCTCGCTTTTGTACTCTTTGGCTCAGCTAATAAAGGCAATCATTCCGTGTTGCTTCTTAACCACCTTATCTACCTGGCCTGCTACTATCAGGGATCTGTGGACATGCCCTCCAAGGTCCCTTTCCTAACTGCCCTTCTCAGTCACCTACCATTTAATGTTTATGTCTTATTAGTCCTCAAAAAATGTATTATCTCACACTTCTCCGACTTGAATTCCATTAGCCATTGTCCTGCACACGTGGTCAATTCATTGCTGTCTTCCAGCTGTCGACCGATTTCTTCCTCAATATCAACCATACTAGTTTTTCACACCTGCGCTAATTTCTACATATTCATGTCGGCGTCAACTTGTTATTGCATAATACTCCTGTGAAGCGCCTTGGGTCATTTCACTACATTAAAGGCGCTATATGAGCATGTTGTTGTTGATGTTTAAAAGTGATGTTACTTAATGTTGTATTGATTCTGCAACATATCAAGAGAACATTTTCCCCAACAGGTTTTGCAGGCGGCACACGAGCTCCCTCCTGCCCTACTTCACTTCCTCCGATCAGCATATTCTTCTAATACTTTTTCACACATGTGCTGAGGTACACCCTCTTAAATGCATCTGTGCTAGTCGCCGCAACTACTTCTTGTGGTAGCATCTTCCACATTCTACCCACTCTTTGGTAGAAATTACTCTTGAATTCTCTACTGAATTTATCGGAGACAGCTTATATGAAAGACGACTGTTTCTCAACTCGCGTACAATAGCAAATATTTTCTCTATGTCGACCCGACCAAAACCATTCATAATGTTAAAGTCCGTATCTGCCTTGTCTTTTCCATTGAAAAGCTCACCAGTTTGTTCAGTCTTTTCCGATAAGTAAATCCTTCCAGGTCTTGCCGAATTGCTCCCTTCTGTGCTGTGAGAATCTACAATACGACGATTTAATTTTCACATCGACTGGGAGATACAACAGTGCAAGCATGTGGTTCGATTTTTCTGATATTTCGCACCGAACATTGGATTATTGAACAATTCCATTGTACAGCTGCGATGGCCGAGTGGTTAAGGCATTGAACTCGAAGTTTAAAGGGGTTTCCCCGCGCACATTCAAGCTCTGCTCGCAGCGATTGTGCAGCGAACCTATTTTTTTAACCGTTTCCCTGTGGATGTCACTGGACCAGAATATGATCATCGTTCCATGTACTGTCGTTCAATGACGCGAAGCAGTAGTTCGAATTGGAAAAACTGATATATTATCGGCATTAAACAGTTATTAGTTTGTAGGAAACAGTTTGCAAACATCAGTGAGGAATATTCATAGAAAGCATCATGAAACAAATACATTTTAACAAAGAGCCCTGCAATGTTTAGGTGGAATTCACCGTCAGCTGATTTGGGCAAATGTGATTTGGCTTCGTAAAGTTCAACGAGATTTAATACAACGACGACGATAATGACACGAACCTGCGATCTTCTGAGAACATCGGGATTTGCAGTGATGTAAAACACCTTATCAATTCGTCCAAACGCCCTCTGCAGTTTAAATCAAACAAATGGTGATAACGAGCGAACACACGGGAATTGCATTTATTTCATTTGCTTCCTTTTCACAACAAACCAATAGGCGGCAGTGAGCCATTCACTGATTGAAATACGAGAAGAAAAAATCTTCCTGTGCGTATGGAATTGTTCATTAAATTATGGAATAACTCCGCAGGTCCATAAGATTTCGGCAGATCTAACGTTTTGCAGCATTGCTTCAAAGTGTTGCAGGTCCCGTGTGAGTTCCGTTCCTCAATGTTTAAACTGCGCTGAAATAATAAAACTAATATACCAGCACCACACCCCCAGAAATAAAATAAATATACAATAAGACGATCGAAACCATGATGTTATCATTATTACCACAAAGCTTGAAGGCAACTAAGCTAATCAGCCTTGTTCGCATGGGGCTTTTTCAGATGCTGTAATAGAAACACACCGAGCATTTCCACCACGATTTTCACCTCAGGATTTCACAAAGCGCTTCAGAGCAAATGAATGACATGTAAGGAGTGGTCACTATTGTAACGTAGGGAATGCAAAATCAGATTTGCACCATCAAGAGAGCACAATGTGAAAGAGACCAGATTTTGATTGAGGGATAAATATTGGCCTCAGGACACTGGCTGAACACCCCTGCTCTTATTCCTAAAACTGGCCTAGAGATGCTTTTTGTCCAGCTCGGAGGGCAGACCGGGTCTCGGTTTAAAATCTCATCCTCAAGTTAGCAACTCCGACAGTGCGTAGCTCCCTTAGCTTTGTCTGAACAACAGCGAAAAACCTACTCGACCTCCTCCACACCAATCTGTCTGTCGCAGATGCAGCTTTCCTTGACAGTTTTGATAGCAGTGAACTGAGGGATATCCTTATTCGTCAGGAAATTGTGTTGGGGAAATTGATGGGATTGAAGGCCGATAGTTTCCCAGGGCCTGATGGACTGCATCCCAGAGTACTTAAGGAGGTGGCCTGGGAAAAAGCGGATGCATTGATAGTCATTTTCCAACATTCCATAGATTTGGATCAGTTCCTATGCAGTGGAGGGTAGCCAATGTAACCCAACTTTAAAAAAAGGAGGGATAGAGAAAACAGGGAATTATAGACCGGTCAGCCTGACATCGGTAGTAGGTACAATGATGGAATCAATTATTAAGGATGTCATAGCAGCGCATTTGGAAAGAGGTGACGGGATAGATCCAATTCAGCATGGAATTGTGAAAGCGAAATCATACTTGACAAAGCTTCTGGAATTTTTCGAAGATATTTCCGTCGAGTGCACAAGGGAGAACCAGTTGATTTGTTATATTTGGACTTTCAGAAGGTTTTCGACAAGGTCCCACACAAGAGAATAATATGCAAAGTTAAAGCATATGGGATTGGGAGGTATTGTGCTGATGTGGATTGCAAACTGGTTGGCAGACACGAAGCAAAGTTTAGGAGTAAATTATACTTTTCAGAATGGCAGTCAGTGACGAGTAGAGTACCGCAAGTTTGTGTGCTGCGTCCCGGCTGTTTACATTGTACATAAATGATTTAGACGAGGGGATTAAATGTAGTATCTCATAATTTGCGGATGATACTAAGTTGGGTGGCAGTGTGAGCTGCGACGATGATGCTATGAGGCTGCAGAGTGAATTGGTAAGTTAGGTGAGAGGGCAAATACATGGCAGATGAAGTATAATGTGGATAAATGCGAGGTTATCCACTTTGGTGGTAAAAACAGAGAGGCAGACTATTATCTGAATGTTGACAGATTCTGAAAAGCGCAGGTCCAACGAGACCTGGGTGTCATGGTATATCTGTCATTGGAAGTTGGCATGCAGGTACAGCAAGTGGTTAAGGAAGCAAATGGCATGTTGGCCTTCACAGCGAGGGGATTAGAGTACAAGAGAAGGGAGGTGTTTCTACAGTTGTACAGGGCCTTGGTGAGGCCACATCTGGTGTATTGTGTACAGTTTCGTTCTCCTAACTTGACTAAGGACATTCTTGCCATTGAGTGAGTGCAGCGAAGGTTCACGAGACTGATTCTCGGGATGGCGGGACTGACATATCAAGAAAGACGGCCTCAACTGGGCTTGTATTCACTGGAGTTCAAAATAATGAGAGGGAATCTCACAGAAACTTTAGGTTCGTGAGCCGCAAATGCCTCATCCTCAGCCTTTCGAATGGCTAAATGGACTTTTAGTTTTCTTATAGATAAGTCTCAAGGAGCTGAATGGCTTCCGCCAGTCCTATGCCTCAGGCTCGAGGGGTTAATGGCCTTCCCCTGTCCTTGTGCAACAGACTGGAGAGGCTCAATGACATCCTCCTATTTCTGCTCAACAGCTTCATTGGTTTGGCATTGCCTTATGGTCAACTATGCGACAGTTTCGAGCGACCGAATGGAGTTCGTCATTTCTTGTAAAACAGGTGCACAAAGCTGAATGGTTTCATCCTTCCCTTTGCAATTGGTTTGAGGGGTTAAGTGACTCATTGGCCTCCACCTGTCCCTGTGCAACAGGCTCGATTGCTTGCATCTGTTACTGTGCAAAATATTCAGATGATACTTGGGAAGGACTGGAGCTACTTGCACAACAGAAAGTGCAGGGACCACAGTTAGCCTTCTCTGATGTATTGCTTTGATGCAAAATTCACTGTGCGGCCCAGGTTTCAAATCCTGACTCTGGTGGGAGTCGAGCCCAAAAACTTTGAATGTTTACTTTGCCAAGAATTAGAAAAACAACGTGCTATCCATTGCGCCGCAGAGTCGCCAAATTGTGCATCAATACAAAAGTAAAATAGTGTCGATGCGTAATTTGAGCTAAAAAAAATCTGTAAACACTCAGCAGATGAGGCAGAATCTCCGGAGAGAGAAACCGAATGAACGTTTCAGGTCGATGAACTTTAATCGCCACTGGATCAATATCCGCCGTCTAAAACGGATGCCCTGTCAGACCCGAATCATCATGTTTCTGTTTGAAAGGGATGTTTTGTCATGGACTCGTAGAACCTTTCAGCATGGAAGGAGGCCACTTCGGCCAAGCGTGTCCGCACCGTCCGAAAATTGCTATCCCGCCTAATCCCACTTTGCAACTCTTCATGTAACCAAGTAACAATCTATTTTTTTATTTTATTCATTCAAGCATGTTGACATCGCTAACAAGCGGTTAATTGCCTTCTCCTGTTCTTGTGTAACAGTCTGGAGAGGCTCAATTGCCTCCTACTATTTCTGTGCAACAGATTCGTTGGTTTGGCATTGCCTTCTCCTCATCTATGCAACAGGTTCCCGCGACCGAATTTGTTGCAGTCATCCTCAGTATTGAATATCCAACTAATTTGGCGTCATCCGCAAATTGAGAAATTATGTTTTTGATTCCGAGATCTAAGTCTTTAATATAAATTGTAAACAACAATGGTCCCAGCACCGATCCTTGTGGAACAGCACTACCCACCTTCTGCCACTCTAAAAAGCTAACTTTTACCCCTACTCTCTGCTTTCTGTCTTAAAGCCAGCTAGCTATGCATTTATCTAGTTGTCTCCAGACTCCACATTCTCTGACCTCTCTTGCGGTTCTTCTTTTTCCTTTGTAACAATCTCGAGATCCTATTGTTTCTTTTATTCATTCTATTATGTGGACAATGCTCGCAGGAGCAGCCTTTATTGCACTTCCCTAATTGCCCTTGTGAAGGTGATGGTTAACCACCTTATGCAAATGAGTTTCTCGCAAGGCCTTTTCAGAGGGTCGTAAAGAGCCAATCACGTTGCTCTGGATCTGAGGCCACAATTGGGCCAAGACCAGTAAGGACTGCAGATTTCCTTCACTAAAGCAGACTATTGAACGAGATGATGTGTTGCGTCAATGGTCAATATTATTAATACTTTTAAAATTCTGGATGTATTTAATTGAATTTAAATTGTCCTATTCTCTTGGTGGACTGTGATTTTCTCTCACTGAATTACGAGTCCAGTGCTGCAGGCCTCCGGCTGTGTAATGTGCTAGAGGGGCTGAATGACTCAGGCTGTTCCTGTGCAATAGTTTGAGGGACGGAATGTCATCCCCCGCATCCTATGTAACAGGTTCTAGGGGTTGATTAGTCTGCACCTGTTCCTGTATAACAGGTCTGTGTGTCTGAAATGCCTCGTCCTATGCAACAACTTCTATTAAGGGGAGAGTAGAGTGGGGGAGGGGAGGCGGTGGGGAGGATGGTCGCAATGCAGAGAAATCTAGACTGCTAAAGAGAAATGAAAATGAAGCAATGCCGGAAAGTGATTGTTCTAATGTAACCACATTATGTCAAGAAGGGACATGTATTCAAACAAAAGAGTGCACTAAAAAATAGGATCCTGACAAGAATAAAAGCGATAAGATAAATCGAGCTACAGTGCAAAAACATTTGATGATCTCTAATAATGTTAAAAAGACAAATCCAAAAGCATTGTATCTGAATGGACGAAGGATCTGTAATAAGACAGAAGAATTAACAGCGCAAACAGATGTAAACAGTTGCAATATCGTTGCAATTACAGATATGTGGTTGCACGATGACCAAGGTTGGGAACTGAATATCAAATTATATTCGGTAGTTAGAAAGGACAGGCAAAAAGGAAGAGCGGGTTGTGTTGTATTGTTGTAAAGGATGATATCAGCGCAATAATGAGAAAGGTATTCGGCTCAGAAAGACTAGATGTAGATTCAGTTGGATGGCACGAAGGAGAACGAAGGACCAGAAAAGATTGGTGTGAGTTGCCCATCGGCCTCCAAACAGTTGTGGTAGTGTAAAGGATAACATTAACAAGAAATTAGAGCTGCATGTAACAAGGTTACTACCATCATCGAAGGTGACTTTCAACTACATATAAATTAAAGTAATAATAACGTGGCCGATGAATTCCTGGCGTTTGTACCAGTTGTTTTGTTAGCCCAGTATTTTGCGGTGCCTTAGGGAACATAATATCCTTGATTGGGTCACGTATAATGAGAAGGGGTTAATTAAAAGTCAAGTTGTCTGGGGTCCTTTAGCGAAGAGTGGCAATAACTCGATTAAACTCGTTATTAAGATGGAAAGTGAAGTAGCCCAATCAGAATCTATGGTCCTAAATCTAAGCAAAGGGAACTACGAATGCATGGGGAATCAATTATTGCATGTGGTATGATAGATTGCGAAGAGTCAATAAACGTCATGTTGGTGGATGGGCAAGGACTAACATTTCATGAACGAATGTATCAATTGCGGCAGTTATACTTTCCTTTCTGGTGTAAAAAAAAAGGATGCTGGCCCAACCATGGTTAAAAAAATAAATTAAGGATAGTATTTGATTCAAGAAGAGTTATACAAAGTTGCCAGAAAAAGTACAAGTCTGAGGATGGGGAACAATTAGAATTCAGCAAAAATGTGCCAAGAGATTGATTGACAGGCGAGAAATAGAGTATAAGAGAGCATTTGCAAGGAACATAAAAACCGCTGCAGTAGATTCTACAAGTTCGTAAAAAGGAAAGATTAGTGAAGACAAATGTAGGCATTTACAGACAGAAACGGGGGAATTTATAATGTGGAACAAGGAAATGGCAGGACAATTAAATAAATACTTCCGTTATGTCTTCACGGAGGACATAAATAACATCCCAAAAATGCTTGTGAACCAAAGGTCTAGTGAGCAAGAGGAATTAACTGACATGATTATTTGTAAGAAAATAGTGCTGAGGAATCTAATGGGAATGAAGGCCGATAAATCGCCAGGGCCTGATTTTCTGCACCCCAGAGTACTAAAAGAGGTTGCAATGGAAATAGTGCATGCATTGGTTGACAACTACCTAACATCTATAGATTAAGGAACAGTTCCTGCAGTTTGCACGGTGGCAAATGTAACCCAACTGTTTAAAAATGGAGGGAGAGAGAAAACAAGGAACTACAGACTGGTTAGCCGAACACCAGTTGAAGGAAATATGCGAGAATCTATAGTAAAGGATATTATAACGGAACACATAGATAATGCCAAAGGGATTAGACAAAGTCAACATGAATTCATGAAATGAAAATCATGATTGACAACCTACTCGAGTTTTTGAGGATGTAGCTGATCGAAAAGTAAAGGGAGAACCAGTGGATATAGTGTATTTGGATTTTTAGAAGGCCTCTGATAAAGTCCCATGTAAGATGTAGTGTGCAAAATTAAAGCATATATGATTGGGGGTAATATACTAGCATGGATTGAAAATTGTTTAATGGACAGGAAACAGGATCGATGGGCAGAGGGACCTGGTGTCCTTGCAAAATAGTCTATTGAAAGCATACATGCAGGTGCTGCAAGCAGTTAGGAAGGCAGATGTTATGTTGGCCTTCATTCAAAAGAGGATGTGAGTAAATGAGAAAAGATGTGTTATTACAGTTCTACAGGGCCTTGGTGAGACCGCGCCTGGAGTATTGTGTGCAGTGTTGCTTTCGTTACCCAAGAAAGTATATACTTGCCATAGAGGGAGTGCAGCGAAGGTTCACCAGATGGATTATTGGGATGGCAGGACTGACGTATCAGCAGAGATTGGGTCGACTTGGCCTGTATTCTGTAGAGTTTAGAAGAATGAGAGAGGATCTCATTGAAACGTATACCATTCTGAAAGGGTTGAATAGACTGGATGCGGGGAAGATGATTCACCTGATTGGGACGTTTATAACAAAGGGTCACAGTCTCAGGATACGGGGTAGGAACTTTAGGAAGGAGAAGGTGAGATTTTTTTTCATTCAGAGAGTGGTGCAGCTGTGGAATTTCCTTCCACAGAAGGCTGTGAATGCTGAGTCACTGAATATATTTAAGAGGGAGATAGATTTCTAGACACAAAACACATTAACTGATATGGGTGAAAAGCGTGAATATGGTATTGAGATAGAGGATTAGGAATGATCATATTAAATGGTGGTGCAGACTCGAAGGGCCGAATGGACTATTACTACTCCCGTTTTCTATGTTTCTATGTTCTAGTATCTAAATGGACTTATACAGCTCTTGTAGAGCAAGCTCAAGGAACTGATGGGCTTCTGCCTCTCCGAAGGCACAGATTTGAGGCGTTAATGGCCTCCTCATTTCCCTGTGCAACAGTGCAGTGCGGCTGAATGGCCTCCAGCTAATTCTGTGTAACAGGAAAGGGTGCCTCCTCGACATCTATGCAGCAGGTACGAGCGGCCGAAGGCGTTCTACTATTCTTGTATAAAAAGCCCAAGGATCTGAATTATTTCCTCTTGTCCTTTGCAACTGGCTCGAGGGACTAATCGAATCCTACTATCCTTCTGTAACATGTTCGATGGCTTGCTCTTGTTCCTGTGTAATAGACGCAGGTTCTAAGAGAACTCAATGGAAAAGTGGGTGGGATTGAAGCCAGCTGTGTAGCAGGAATTGCAGGGAACGCAGTTTCCCTTCTCGGAAGTTTTGATTTGCTGCAAAATGCACTGAGGTGCCGACGAAACACCGGATCATGACCTAAATTCCGACTAAAATCCGAGCTAGCTAGACTAATGCCACTTTCCAGCTCTTGATCCATAGCCTTTTAGGTTACTGGAATTGATGTGCACATTCAAGGACTTTTAAAAGTGGTGAGGACTTCTGTCTCTAAATCACTTTCAGGAGTGGGTTCCAGACTCTCACCACTCCTGGGTGAAAACAGTGCACCTCAAATTCCGGAAAACCTCCTACCAATTACTTTAAATCTATGACGCCTGGTTGTTGGCCACTCTGCTTAGGCAAATAGATCCTTTCTCTGCACTCGATCAAGGCCACTGATAATTTTATTCACTTCAATACGGACCCCCTTAGCCTCCTCTGTTCCAAAGAAAACAAACCCAGCCGATGCAATATTTACTCAGAGCTAAATTCACCATCCGCCTAAATCTAACCTGTATGCTCACGAGTGCTGTCTGATCATTCCTGTAATGCGGTGACCAGAGAAGCATGCAATAATCTAGCGGTGGCCCAACTAGAGTTTTACACATTTGAAGCATAACTTCCCCGATCTTATATTCTATGGCTCATCTCATGAAGGCAAGTATTGCGTGTTGCTTCTGAACATAGAAACATCGAAAATAGATTCAGCATTACGCAATTCGACACTTCGAGCCTGCACCACCACTGAATAAGATCATGGCTGATCATTCCCTCAGTACCGCTTTCCTGTTTCCTCCCTACCTCTTGATCCTTGTAGCCATAAGGGCCACAATAACTCCCTGTTGCATATATCCAATGAATTGGCATCAACAACTCTTTGCAGCAGGGAATTCCACAGGTTAACAACTCTTTGAGTGAAGATGTTTCTCCTCATCTTCGTTCTAAATGGCCTACCCCTTATCCTAAGACTGTGTCCCCTGGTTCTGGACTTTCCCAACATTTTGAACATTCTTCCCGCATCTAACCTGTCCAGTCCCGTCGGAATCTTATATCTTTCTACAAGATACCCTTTCATCCTTCTAAACTCCAGTGTATAATGACCCAGTTGATGCAGTCTCTTTTCATATGTCAGTCTAGCCATCCCTTGAATCAGTCTGGTGAAACTTCGCTGCACTCCATCAATAGCAAGAACTTCCTTCCTCAGATTAGGAGAATAAAACAGAACACAATATTCCAGGTGAGGTCTCACCCATGCCCTTTACAACTGCAGTAAGACGACCCTGCTCCTATACTCAAATCCCCTAGATATGAAGGCCAAAATACCATTTGCCTTCTTCACAGCCTGCTGTACCTGCATGCCAACTTTCAATGACTGATGAATCATGACACCCATGTCTCGTTACACCTCACCTTTTCCTAATCTGCCACCATGCATATAATATTCTGCCTTCGTTGTTTTGCCATCAAAGTGGTTAATCGCACATTTATCAACATTATACTGCATCTGCCATTTATTTGCCAACTCACCTAACCTGTCCAACTCAGCCTGCAGCCACTTAGCGTCCTCCTCACGGCTCACACCGCCAGCTAATTTAGTTTCATCTGCAAACCTGGAGATATTACACTCAATTCCTTCATCTGAATCATTAATATATTCTGTGAAGAGCTGGGGTCCCAGCACTGAGCGCTGAGGCACTCCACTAGTCACTGCCGGCCATTCTGAAAAGGACCCGTTTATCCCCACTCTCTACTTCCTGTCTGCCAACCAGTTCTCGACACTTCGGTTCTGTCTTCACAAAGGAAGATACAGATCACCTTCCGAATGTACTAGGGGACAGTGGGTCTAGTGAGAATAAGGAACTGAAAGATATCCTTATTAGGTGGGAAATTGTGTTAGGGAAGTTGATGGGATTAAACGCCGATAAATCCCCGAGTCCTGATATTCTGCATGTTAGAGTACTTAAGGAAGTGGCCCGAGAAATAGTAGATGCATTGGTGATCATTTTCCAACAATCTATCGACTCTGGATCAGTTCCTATGTACTGGAGGGTAGCTAATGTAACGCCACTTTTTAAAAATGGAGGGAGAGACAAAGCGGGTAATTATAGACCGGTTAGCCTGACATCCGTAATGGGGAAAATGTTGGAATCAATCATTAATGTGCCCATTTGGAAAGCAGTGACAGGATCGGACCGAGTCAGCATAGATTTATGAAAGGGAAATCGTGCTTGACGAGTCTTCTGAAATTTTTTGAGGATGTAACTAGTAGAGTGCACAAGGAGAACCAGTGGATGTGGTGTTTTGGGGCTTTCAAAAGGCTGTTGACGAGGTCCCGCACAAGAGATTGTTATATAAAATCAAAACGCATGGTATTGGTGGTATGTACTGACGTAGATAGAGATCTGGTTGGCAGACAGGAAGCAGAGAGTCGGGATAAACGGGTCCTTTTTCAGAATGGCAGGCAGTGACTAGGGGAGTGCCGCAGGGCTCAGTGCTGGGACCCCAGTTCTTTACAATATACATTAACGATTTGGATAAGGGGATAGAATGTAATATCTCCAAGTTTGTGGATGGCACTAAACTGGGTGGCGGTGTGAGTTGTGAGGAAGACGCTAAGAGGTTGCAGGGTGACGTGGACAGATAAGGTGAGTGGGCAAATACATGGCAGATGCAGTATAATCTGTATAAATGGGGGCAAAAACACGAAGGCAAAATATTATCTGAATGGTGGCAGACTAGAAAAATGGGAGTGCAGCGAGACCTGAGTGTCATGGTTCATCAATGACTGAAAGTGGGCATGCATTTACAGCAGGTGGTAAAGAAGGCAAATGGTATGTTGGCTTTCGTAGCTAGGGGATTTGAATATAGGAGCAGGGAGGTCTTACTGCAGTTATACAGGGCTTAATGACGCCTCAACTGGAATATTGTGTTAAGTTTTGGTCTCCGAGTCTGAGGACGGACGTTCTTGCTATTGAGGGAGTGCAGCGAATGTTCACAAGACTGATTCCAGGGATGGCTGGGCTGTCATATGAGGAGAGACTGGATCAACTGGGCCTTTATTCACTGGAGTTTAGAAGGATGAGAGTGGATCTCATAGAAACATATAAGATTCTGACAGGTCTGGACAGGTTAAATGCGGGAAGAATGTTCTCGATATTGGGGAAGTCCAGAACCAGGGGAGATAGTCTTAGGATAAGGGGCAGGCCATTTACGACTGAGATGAGGAGAAACTTCTTCACTCAGAGAATTGTTGACCTGTGGAATTCCCTGCCGCAGAGAGTTGTTGATGCCAGTTCATTGGATATATTCAAGAGGGAGTTAGATATGGCCCTTACTGTTAAGGAGATCAAGGGGTATGGAGAGACAGCAGGACAGCGGTACTGAAGGAATGGTCAGCCATGATCTGATTGAATGCCAGTGTAGGCTCGAATGGCCGAATGGCCTACACCTGCACCTATTTTCTTTGTTTCTCTGTTTCTATCCACGTAAGTACATTACCCCCAATACCATGTGCTTTGATTTTGCACACAAGTCTCTTGTGTGGGAACTTATCTAAAGCCTTTTGAAAGTCCAAAAACACCACATCCATTGGTTTTCCCTTGTCCACTCTGCAAGTTACATATTCAGACAATTCTGGAAGATTCGTCATGCTTGATTTTCACTTCATAATCCATGCTGTCTTGGACCGACCCTGTCACTGCTTTCCAAATGCGCAGCGATTTCATATTTAATAATTGATTCCAACATTTTCCCCACGACTGATGTCAGGCTAACCGATCTATAATTACCCATTTTCTCTCTCCCACTTGTTTTAAAAAGTGGTGTTACATTACCAACCCTCCAGTCCATGACCTGATCCAGAATCGATAGACTCTTGGGAAATGTTCACGAATGCATCCACTATTTCTCGGGACGCTTCCTTCAGTTTTCTGGGATGCAGATTATCAGGTCCCGGGGATTTATCAGCCTTCAATCCCATCAATTTCCCCAACACAATTTCCCATCTAATCAGCATATCCTTCAGTTTCTCCTTCGCTCTAGACCCTCGGTCCCCTAGTACATCGAGAAGGTTATTTGTGTCTTCCGTCGTGAAGACAGAACCAAAGTATTTGTTCAATTAGTCTGCCTTTTCTTTGTTCCCCATTATAAATTCACATGAATCCGACTGCAAGGGACCTACATTTGACTTCACTAATGTTTTTCTCTTCACATATATATAGAAGCTTTGGCAGTCATTTGTTATGCTTCTGGCACGCTTCGTCTCGTAATCTTTGTTCCCCCTCTTAACGAAATCCTTAGTCCTCCTTGGCTGAAATCTAAATTTCTCCCAGTCCTCAGGTTTCCTGCTTTTTCTGGTCAATTTATATAACTCTTCCTTGGATTTAACGCTATCCTTAATTTCCCTTGTTAGCCACGGTTGAGCCATCTTCCCCGTTTAATTTTGACTGCAGACAGTGATGTACAATTGTTGAAGTTCATCCATGTGATCTTTAAATG
Organism: Pristiophorus japonicus; assembly: GCF_044704955.1. Taxonomy (NCBI): domain Eukaryota; kingdom Metazoa; phylum Chordata; class Chondrichthyes; family Pristiophoridae; genus Pristiophorus; species Pristiophorus japonicus. The sequence goes on along the minus strand of NW_027252668.1, from coordinate 11,933,965 downwards.
TTTGCCAATTCCTATCCACCATCAACCTTTTAAGTATCATTTGAGAGTCTATTCTATTCTATTCACGCCTCATACCATCGAAATTACCTTTCATAAAGTTCAGGTCCCTACTTTCTGAATTAACTGTGTCACTCTCCATCTTATAAAGAATTCTACCATGTTATGGTCACTCTTCCCCAAGGGTCCTCGCACAACAAGATTGCCAATTAGTCCCTTCTCATTACACATCACCTGGTCTACGATGGCCAGCTCTCTTGGTGGTTCCTCGACATATTGGTCTGGAACACCATCCCTAATATACTCCAGGAAATCGTCCTCCACGGCATTGCTACCAGTTTGGTCAGCTCAATCAATATATAGATTAAAGTCGCCCATGGTAACTGCTGTACCTTTATTGCACACATCCCTTATTACTTGTTTGATGCTGTCCCCAACCTCACTACTACTGTTTGGAGGTCTGCACACAATTCCCACTAGCGTTTTCTGCCATTTGGTATTCTGCAGCTCCCCCCATACTGCTTCCAAATCATCCAAGCTAATGTCCCTCCTTATTATTGCATTAATTTCCTCTTTAACCAGCAACGCCAGCCCACCTCCTTTTCCTTTCTGTCTATACTTCACAAGCATCTTATCTACCTGCCCTGCTACCGTCAAGGATTCTGTGGACATGCACTCCAAGGCCATTTGCACCTCTACACTTATTAGTGTCCTAACATTTAATGTTTATTCGCTTTACCTATAAGCACTCCCCAACTGCATTATCTAACACTTCTCCGGGATGAATTCCATTGCACCCCTGACCAGTTCTTTGATATCTTCCTGCAATGTACAGCTTTCTTCCTCATTATCAAGCATACCTGGTTGACCAATCCTTTAGTCACCTGCGCTAATTTGTATTTAGTGGCTCGGTGTCAAATTTGTATCGCATAGTACTCTTGTGAAGCGCCTTGGACGTTTCGCAAATTTCAAGGTGCTAATTATGCATAAGTTGTTGTTGTTTAACATGTGTGTTACATAACGTTATGTAGAGATTGCATCACAGAAACAGACAATTGCACCTAACTGGTGATGCTAGAGTTAATGCTGCAAACTACCCTACTTCACTTGATTCTATCAGCATATTGTTCTATTGCTTTCTCAGTCATGTGCTTAGGTAATCCCTTTAAAATGAATCTGTGCTATTCGCTTCAAATACTGCTCTTGTAGCATCTTCCACATTCTTACCACTCTTTGGTAAATAAGTTGCTCTTGAATTGTCTGCTGAATTTATCAGTGAGCTCCCGTTCTGAACTCCTGCACAATAGCAAACATTTTCTCCACATCAACTCGATCAAATACCTTCATCATGTTAAAAATATATCTCACTTCTTTTTCGAGAAAGAAGCTCTCCAGACTGTTCAGTTTTTCCCGGAATGTAAATTCTTTCTGTTCTGACCGAAATTTTCTTCTTTGCTGTAAGATTCTGTGATTCTACGATTTAATTTTCACATCGTCTGGGAGATTCAATAGTGCAAGCATGCAGGCGGTCTCTCTGATAAATTGTACCAACGATTCGACTATTAAAGCAGCTCTACTGTGTAGCTGCGATGGCCGAGTGGTTAAGGCGTTGGACTCGAAATCTAATGGGGTTTTTCCTGCGCAGGGTCGAACCCTGCACGCAGCGACTCTGCAAGTGCTCTTTTTTTTATCGACTCAAGGGGATCTCATTGGAATCTGATCTCAATTCCCTCCACTGCTCTTTATTACGCTGATTGACGCGAAGCTGTTGCTCGAACTGGAAACATGAATAGTATAATTGTTGGTTTGTTGGAAACTATCTCTAAAAATTAGTGAGCAATATACCCTGCATGAAGAAATGCCTTTTAATCAAGATCAGTGCACTGTTTGGGAGGAACTCACCTTTAGTTAATGAGTGCGAACGTGGTTTGGTTTTATAAAGATGAACAAGTTTTGACAAAATGACCACGGCAGAGTTTGACCTTGCAATTTTCTGATTACATCAGTGTTTGCATCACAGTTGATGCCTTATCCATTAAGTGACGTGGCACCTGCAGTTTGCAGCAGACAAATGTACAGCAACATTTTAAGGGTCAAAGTGTAATAAAAAGGCAAGCATGAAATCTCGGTGCCGCAATGCAAGGAGTATTCGGAAGCCAGGAGAGGGCTCTGAGCTAGTTAGAGTGGGTGAGAGCTCAGGTCACAGGACCCCAAGAAAAAATGCAAAAAGCAGGAGGCAACAGAGCAGACTAGCACTGGGGTAAGTATAAACGACAAGGTGATAGGAAGGGACAATATGCATGAATATAAAGGGGCTGCAGGAGGGGTCAAAACTAAAAATCATGGTTTAAAAACTCGTATTAAAACACTCTACCTAACCGCACGCAGCATTCGAAATAAAGTAAATGAGTTGAAGGCACAAATCATCATAAATGGGTATGATTTGGTGGCCATTACAGAAACGTTGCAGGTTGGCCAGGACAGGGAATTAAACATACAAGGATATCTGACAATTCAGAAAGATAGACAAGAAGGGAAATGAGGTGGGGTAGCTCTGTTAATAAAGGATGATATCAGGGCAGTTGTGGGAGACGATATTGGCTCCAATGAAAAAAATTTTGAATCATTGTGGGTGGAGATTAGAGATAGTATGGGGAAAAAGTCACTGGTGGGCGTAGTTTATCGGCCCCCGAAATAATAGATTCATGGTGGGGCGGGCAATAACCAAGGGAATAATGGAGGCATGTGAAAAAGGAACGGCAGTAATCATGGTGGATTTTAACCTACACTCGATTGATCAAATCAAATCGCACTGGGTAGCCTTGAGGAGGAATTCATAGAACAGTATGTTACAGAACATGCAAGGGAGCAAGCTATCTTAGATCTGGTCCTGTGTAATGAGACAGGAATAATAAACGATCTCCCAGTAAAAGATCCTCTCAGAATGAGTGATCACAGCATGGTTGAATTTGTAATACAGTATTGAGGGTGAGGAAGTAGTGTCTCAAAGGAGCGTACTATGCTTAGCCAAAGGGGACTGGAGTGGGATGAGGGCAGAGTTGGCTAAAGTAGACTGGAAACACAGACTAAACGGTGACACAATTGAAGAACAGTGGAGGACATTTATGGAGCTTTTTCATAGTGCTCAACAAAAATATATTGCAGTGAAAATGAAGGGCGGAAAGAGAAGGGATATCCAGCCATGGATAACCAAGGAAATAAAGGAGAGTATCAAAATAAAAACCAATGCGTATAAGGTGGCCAAGGTTAGTGGGAAACTAGCAGATTGGGAAAATTTTAAACGACAGCAAAGAATGACGAAGAAAGCAATAAAGAAAGGAAAGATAGATTACGAAGGTAAACTTGCACAAAACATAAAAATAGTTAGTAAAAGCTTTTACAGAAATATAAAACGGAAAAGAGTGACGAAAGTAAATGTTGGTCCATTAGAAGATGAGAAGGGGGATTTAATAATGGGAAATGTGGAAATGGCTGAGACCTCAAACAATTATTTTGCTTCGGTCTTCACAGTGGAAGATACAAAAACCTTGCCAAAAATTGCTGGTCACGTGAATGTGGGAAGGAAGGACCTTGACATAATCACTATCACGAGTGGGGTAGTGCTGGAAAGGCTAATAGGACTCAAGGTAGACAAGTCCCCTGGTCCTGGTGAAATGCATCCCAGGGTATTAAAAGAGATGGCAGACTTTCGAGCAGATGCATTCGTTATAATCTGCCAAATTTCTCTGGACTCTGGGGAGGTACCAGAGAATTAAAAAGCAGCAAATGTAACGCCTCTGTTTAAAAAAGAGGGCGGACAAAAGGCAGGTAACTATAAGCCGGTTAGTTTAACATCTGTAGTGGGGAAAATGCTTGAAGCTATCATTAAGGAAGAAATAGCGGGTCATCTAGATAGGAATAGTACAATCAAGCAGACGCAACATGGATTCAGGAAGGGGAAAGCATGTTTAAATAATTTACTGGAATTCTTTGAGGATATAACGAGCATGTTCGATAGAGGTGTACCGATGGATATGGTGTATTTAGATTTCCAAAAGTCTTTCGATAAGGTGCCACACAAAAGGTTACTGCAGAAGATAAAGTTACGCGGAGTCATAGGAAATGTATTAGCATGGATAGAGGATTGGCAAGCTAACAGAAAGCAGAGAGTCGGGATAAATGGGTCCTTTTCGGGTTGGAAATCGGTGTTTAGTGGTGTGCCGCAGGGATCGGTTTTTGGACCACAACTGTTTACAATATACATAGATGACCTGGAAGAGGGGACAGAGTGTCGTGTAACAAAATTTGCAGATGACACAAAGATTAGTGGAAAAGCGGATTGTGCGCAGGAAACAGAGAGGCTGCAAAGAGATTTAGATCGGTTAAGCGAATGGGCAATGGTTTGGCAGATGGAATACAAGGTCGGGAAATGTGAGGTCTTCCACCTTGGGGAAAAAAAAACAGTAAAAAGGAATGTTATTTGAATGGGGAGACATTACAACATGCTGATGTGCAGAGGATCCTGGGGATCCTTGTGCATGAATCCCAAAGTGTTAGTTTGCAGGTGCAGCAAGTAATCAGGGAGGCGAATGGAATGTTGGCATTAATTGCGAGAGGGATGGAGTACAAAAGCAGGGAGGTCCTGCTGCAACTGTACAGGGTATTGGTGAGGCCGCACCTGGAGTACTGCGTCCATTTTTTATCACCTTTCTTTAGGAATGAGATACTAGCTTCGAAGGGGATAGAGACACGATTCACTAGGTTGATTCAGGAGATGAGGGGGTTACCTTATTATGATAGATTGAGTAGACTGGGTCTTTACTCGTTTGAGTTCAGAAGGAGGAGGGGTGATCTGAAAGCAACATTTCAAATAATGAAAGGGATAGACAAGATAGAGGCAGAGAGGTTGTTTCCACTGGGCGGGGAGACGAGAACTAGGGGACCAATTTTAAACCGAGTTGAAAAGGAATTTTTTCTCCCAGAGTGTTCTGAATGTGTGGAATTCTCTGCCCAAGGAAGCAGTTGAGGCTAGCTCATTGAATGTATTCAAATCACAGATAGATACATTTTTTACCAATAACAGAATTAATGGTTACTGGGAGCGGGCGGGTCAGTGGAGCTGAGTCCACGGCCAGATCTGCCATGATCTTGTTGAGTGGCGGATCAGGCTGGAGGAGCTAGATGGCCTATTCTTATGTTCTTATAATGAGGGATTACGCAGTGGAATTGTATTTAGAGCAGTTCCATACTTTGCACTACAAACCAATCAGCGGCAGTGAGCCTTTCACTGATTGAAATCCGAGAAGTCACAAATCCCCGGAGGATATGAAATTGTTCATTTAATGCTGGAAACACTCGGCAGGGCCACCAGCTCTCGGCATAACTAATGTTTTGCAGCATTGCTTCAATGTATTAGAGGTTTGGTGTGAGTTTTGTTCCGGAATGTTTAAGCTGCTCTAAAATGCTTGCAGCCCAACTACACCACCAAAAATAAAATAAATGGCCCCGAACTCGCCAATTTGGCGTTAGTAACATCAAGCGCTCACCGAGTGAGGCAACCGGTCGTCATGCTATGTACTTTCTTGTGGTACTTTTACATTAAAATGATAGCATTCCTATAGCGACTTTCACCTCAGCACTTCCCAAAGCAGTCCAGAGCAAATTAATTACTTTTAAAATGTGATCACTTTGCAGTGCAGGAAATGAAAAAATGTACAGCATGGAAGGAGGCCATTTCAGCCAATAGTGCCCGAGGAGGCCGAACAAGAGCTTTCCAGCCTAATTCCCATTTGCCAGCTCTAAGTCCGTCAAATGGGTTACAGCAATTTAAATGGCATCCAAGTATTTTTAAAATGTGTGAGGGTTTCTGCCGCATTGAGGCTTTGATTTCCCGACTACAACGTCGCCCTGGGTAAAGACATTTATCCTCACAGCTGTTCTAAACCTCCCCCTAATTCATCATCATAGGCAGTCCCTCGGAATCGAGGAAGACTAGCTTCCACTCTTAGCATGTGTTCTTAGATGGCTGTACAGTTCAATACGGGAACCACAGTCTCTGTCACAGGTCAGACAGACAGTCGTTGAGGGAAAGGATGGGAAGGGAGCCTGGTTTGCCGCAGCTCCTTCCGCTGCCTGCACGTGATTTCTGCCTGCTCTCGGCGACGATACTCGAGGAACTCAGAACACTCCCGCAGGCACTTCCTCCACTTAGGGCGATCTATGGCCAAGGACTCCCAGGTCAGAGTGGGGATGTCACACTTTATCATGGAGGCTTTGAGGGTGTCTTTTTAACTTTTCCTCTGTCCGCCTTTGGCTCATTTGCCGTGGACGAGTTCCGAGAAGAGCGCTTGCTATGGCAATCTCGTGTGTGGCATGTGGCCAACCCAGGTGTGCTGATCAAGTGTGGTAAGTGGTGCACTGCTGGGGATGATGTCCTGGACCAGGACGCAAATGTTTGTGCGTCTGTCCTGCCAGGGGATTTGCAGGATCTCAAGGAGACATCGCTGGTGGCATTTCTCCAGTGACTTGAGGTGTTTACTGTACATAGTCCACGTCCCTGAGCCATGCAGGAGAGTGGGTATTACTACAGCCTTGTCGACCATGAGCTTGGTGAAAGTTTTGAGGGACTCATCTTCAAACACTCTTTTCCTCAGGCGGCCGAAGGCTGCACTGGCACACTGGAGGCGGTGTTGGATCTCGTCATCAATGCCTGCTCTTGTTGATAGGAGGCGCCCGAGATAGGGGAATTGGTCCAACCCAAAATTAGTTTAAATCGATTCCCCCTGGTTGTTGACCACTCTGCAAAGGGAAACAGGACCTTCCTACCAACTCTATCTAGGGTCCTCATAAAGTTATACACCTCAATATAGTCTCCCCTCTGCCTCCTCTGGTCCAAAGAATACAGACTCAGCATTTCCAATCTTTCCTCATCACCAAAATTCTCCAATCCAGGCAACTTTTTTTGTAAATCTCCTCAGTAACCTTTCCAGCGCAATCACATCTTTTTTTTTAAATGTGGTGACCAGAACAGCACACAGTACTCCAGCAGCGGCATAAACAATGTTTTATACAGTCAAGTACAATGTCCTTGCTGTAACCAGCAGAGTTACGGACCGAGAGCTGGTAAGTGGGATTAGGTTGGATAACCTTTTGTTGGCTGGCGCAGATACGATGGTAAGTACTGCAGGGATTCCAATACGACCAAGTTGATCTCTTGGACTAATTTTGATCGCGTAGATGGACAGGAATTTTAACAGATTTTTTTCCCACAATTAGCCTGTTTTTTTTTCTGCTTTTTTGCTTCTCCCATGCGTTCGCAAGTCTCGGGTTGGGGTGGTGTGTATACTTGTTCGGTGCAAGGTGTGTAGAAGTTGTGTGGGGCGGAATTACTGGGCTGGGCGTTCTTTATCTTTCCGCCATTGTCATACTTCACAGGTTCATATATAGCCTTCAGGGTTGTTGATCAAAGGGCCGAAGTGGCCTCCTACAGCGCTATGGATATCTAGATTTCTATGTACTTTCACAGCCGCAGACTATTCCTTCACAGAGCCAGACAGCTGCAACAATATTCAGACGGCTCTTTCACAATCCAAGACTCTACCTTCACAGATTCACAATCTTCCGACACTGTCCCACAATCTACCTTCACAGATCCAGACTTTTCCTGCACCGACCCAGACAGCGGCGAAACAGAGCCAGGCAGCTCCAGTACAGAGGAGTACTGATCCTACACCGAGTCAGACATTACTGCACAGATCCATACACTCCTGTGCAGACAGGCAAAGCGCATACACAGCATCAAAATGCTTGCGTACAGACTCAGACAGTTCCTTTCACAGACCCAGCATACCTACACAGGAGCAAACATGTCCTCATCAGCCGCAGACAACACCAACACATTTCCAGAGAGCTTCGACAGAGACACTGACATTTCCTTCGCGAAAGTAGGCAGCTATTATGCAGAACCAGGCAGGTGCTACACTGAAGCAGGGATTAACAGCACAGCCACAAACTTTCCTACACAAACCCATACAGCTCCGTTCAAAGACATAGGGATCTCCGAGACTGATTAATTCCCTCCTACATCGACATAGACAGCTCTACCCTGGCCAAGGCATCACCAACACAGATCCAAGAGCTCCTACACAGATATAAGCAGTTCTTACACAGGCGCAGACTGTTCCGAGAAAGGACCAGACTGCTCGTTCACCGAGCAACACAGCTCGCTTCGGACATGCAGACACCTCATTTAAAGATCAAGGCAGCACCGGTACTGAATCAAAAAGCTCAATGCAGAACCACACTGACCCAGGGAGATCAAACACAGACAGACACACTCCAACACAGACGCAGACTCTCCGGCACAAACAGAGACAACTCTTGCACAGACACAGTCAGCTCCAAACCTGACACATGGAGCTGCAATACAAACCCCGACGCACCTACACAAAACCGGACAACGCTTAAACAGACACAGTCAGCTCAAAATCTGAAACAGGCAGCTGCAACACAGATCCAGACAGCACTTAAAGAGACCCAGAAACTATTACACAGAAACAGAAAGTTCTTACAGTGAACCAGACACTCCAACCTATACACAGAGAGCTTGTCATTGAATCCAATACATAATGCTGCAGATAACTGAATTAAATAGGCTTACAAAGGACAGCATAGCGTATACTGCCATTCTGGCTATTCTGACCATGCCAGCGTTTATGTTCCACTCGAATATTTTGGAGTCTTTCTTGATTTAAATCTATCATCATTGCCATCTATTCCTTTCTACATCATATGCTTGTATAGCCTCTCCTTAAATGTATCTATACTATTCGCTTGAACCACTCCAACGCTTTTCAGTTCCACATTCTCATCACTCTTTCCAGAAAGAAGTTGCTTCTGAATTCTCTATTTGATTTCTGGATTTCTTGATGACTATCTTATATTGGTGGCCTCCAGTTATGCTCTTCCCCACATGTGAAAACATTCTCTTTATAAACACTCGATCAAAATCTTTCAAAATTTTAACTAAATCTATTAGGTCACCCCTATAGATCAATCTTCAAGAGAAAAGAGACCCAGCTTGTTCATTATTTCCACTTATGAATAACCTCCCATTTCTGGTAGCATCCGTATAAACCTTCTCTGCACCCTCCCAAATGCCTCTATATCATCTTAATAATAGGATGACTAGAACTGCATGCAGTACTCTAAGTGTGGTCTAACCGAGGTTCAATACAAGTTTAGCATAACCTTCCTATTTTGCAATTCTATACCACTAGAAATAACCTCCACTGCTTAGTTACCTTTATTTTGCCTTGCTAAACTCTGTCACAATTTTTGTGATTTATGCAGTTGTACTCAGAGATTCTATTGTTCCTCTACTCCACCTAGAGTCGTTTGTTCTAAGTAATAAGTGACCTCCATATTCTTCCTACCAAAATGTAATACCTCACATGTATGTGTATGGAACTTAATTGAAAATTATATGCCCATTCTGCGTGTTTATTAATGTTGTCCTTAATTTGTTGCAGGCCTCCTCAGTATAAATTCCCTCCAATTTGGTATCATTGACAAATTTGGAAATTCTGTTTTTAGTTCCAAATTCTAAATCGTTAATATAAATAGTGAACAATAGTGGTTCCAGCATTGATCCTTTTGGAATACCACTACCCATGTAAATATCTGCCTTTTACCTCCAAATCTGATTTTAGTCTTGAAGCTACCTCGCTGTACATTCTGCTGCTTATCCCCTGACGTTGCTCAGCAGGCTATTATTGGGTATCATAGCGAGGGACTTTTGAAAATCGAGATACCATACACTTATTGCATGATCAATGTCTACCCACTCGATAACCTCTTCAAAAATTATGAGTTTGGTCCAGCAGTACTTTCCCTGTTGAAATCCATGCTGATTATTCATTTTTATACTTTTGGTTTCTAGATGTTCTTCTATTTTCTCCATTAGTAAGGGTTCCATGATTTTCCTATCTAAGTGACAATCATATCCCTTGACCAACAAGCTGATTAGCTGAGACAAGCAGGGAGTACATCATTTCATTCCCACCGAAAGCGATTCAGCCATTCCCGCTTTCTATTGTGTAATACAGCGACATCAAATTGTTGTATTGTCAGTCTCGGATCAGTCTTCATCTGTTTAAAAGGTTTGCGCTCTCAATGCTACTTCATTCAGTGTTTGTTTAAAAAAATGCGACGTGCTAGCTGCCGTGGCTGGGTGGTTAAATCGTTGGATTAGGAATATAATCGAATTGCTTCTGAGTAAGTTCGAGCCCTGTTTACAATGAGTCAGTAGCTGTAGACATTGGCACGTAATCCGCTCTGTTTGGAGGTCATTTGAGGTGTAATTATTTTGCAGCAAATTTTAGGCCACCTCTTCTGACACGCTCAGCCAATCATCCACTCGCACGAGTCCAGAGGATTGGGACATTTTTGCAATCCAGCAAAGAACAACTAAAAATATGAATGTTAACTTGAACGAAATATAAAAAAGAGATAGTAAGAGTTCCGACAGGTATGGAAAAAGGAAAATAATGGCTGAAGTAAATGTTAGTCTCCTGGAGTATGAGACTGGGGAATTAATAATCGAGAACAGGGAAATGGCAGAGACTTTGAACAAATATTTTGTTTCAGTTCTCACGGTAGAAGTCAGTAAAAACATGCAAATAGTGGATAATCCAAGGGCTATCTGGAGGGAGGAACTTAATACTATCATTATCACTAAAGAAGTAGTATAAGATAAAATAATGGGACTAAAGGCAGACAATTCCCCTGGACCTGATGGCTTATATCCTATGGGTGCATTGGTTGTATCCACAGGATATAAGCCAACAGGTCCAGGGGTCCTATGGAGGATTGCTTCCACTCCCAAAGAGAATTCTTTGATGGCTGAGCAGTCCGATACGAGAGCCACAGACCGTTTCACAGTTGGGACAGACATTCGTCAGGGTAAGGGGTCGGTAGGGCTGGTTTGCCACACGCTCCTTCTGCTGCGTGCGCCTGGGCTCTTCATGTTCCTTGCATCGAGCCTCAAAGAGCTCAACGCCCTCTCGGATGGATTTTTTCCACCTTGGGCGATCTGCGACCAGAGTCTCCCAGGTGTCAGTGGTGATGTCGTACTTTACCAGCGAGGCTTTGAGGGTGTTCTTATAATGTTTACGCTGTCCTCCTTTGGGTCGTTTACCATGAAGAAGCTCCACATAAAGCATTGCTTAGGGAGTCTCACATCTGGCATGCGTACTATGTGGGCTGCCCAGCGAAGCTGATCGAGTGTGGACAGTGCTTCAATACTGGGGATGTTACCCTGGTCGAGGACACTGATGTTGATGCGCCTGTCCTCCCAGGTGATTTGCAGGATCTTGCGGAGATATCGTTAATGATATATCTCCAGCGACCTGAGGTGCCTTCTGCACATCGTCCATGCCTCAGACCCATACAGGAGGGCGGGTATTATTACAGCCCTGTAGACCATGAGTTTGGTGGTAGATTTGAGGGACTGGTCTTCAAACAGTTTTTTCCGCAGGCGGCTGAAAGCTGCACAGGAGCACTGAAGGCGTTGCTGAATCTCCACATCAATGTCTGCCTTTGTTGATGAGAGGGACCCGCTCATTTCCAATGGAATTCTTCCAGTCACACAGCCTTCGTTCAATCAAAAAATATCTAGATTATGAATCAATTATTTATTTATTTAAAACAAATCAAATTCGCTTTTTTAAAAATAAAATTGAAATGTATTTATTTTCTTAAAATGTTTAATATATTTGTAAATTGGCTTTCAGTCTGGGCTGGTTTTACGTCCCTCCCTGCTTCCTGCCTGTCTATCACCTGTTGCTTCAATAACCTTATCTGCCCCTCGTGGTCCTGAGCTCCACAGCACAATTACCTTCAGTGATGATAGCAATCTCACTTTATTCTTTTAAAAGGGTTCTGAGGACAGTCAAGGGTGATTCTGCATCTGGGTAAAAGGGATCACATTGCATTCTGTGTCTGTTTAAAAATGCTGGTTGTCAGTTCCGGTTCATAATCTTCCTCTTTAAAAAGGATTTTCTCATAAACCCGGGTCATCCTGTATCGTTTGAGAAGGAGTATGATTTCAGCTGCAATGACCGAATTGTTAAACTGTTGTGTTCCAATTTACATTGCGGTTTCCTGTGCCGGGTACGCACCCAGATCGCAGTGCATCTGTTCATTGACTCGAAACATGCTCATCTTTTCCTCAATCCACTCCTTGATTTTGCTCTCAATATGCACAACAACACATTATATGATGGTGGCAGCGGCCGCGTGGTTGAATGGATACGGCCTCTGACTTCGATTATAACCGCGAACTTATCAAAACATTGCAGATTTGTATCTTGCCACGGTCAATTAACTCGCTGCGTGAAATTTTATATTTGTTGCGATTCTGCCGAAAAAGCAACCATCTCTTCGAGTCACTCACCTGAAGTAAAGGAAGGCTGTTTGCTTTAAGATTCTAATGGCACGTTTTCATCATTGTCGATCTGCATGCACGGGCAGAGCAAGCTGTGAATTGGACTTTCTTCGACATTATTTCTGTTGGGATACAAAAAGCAGAAGATTGAAAGGCTGACGCTTGGCTGAATAAGAGACGAGGTGGCCGAGACGTTAAGGCGATGGACTGCTAATCAATGTTGTTCTGCACGCATGTGTTCGAATCTCATCCTCGTCGTATTTGTGTTCAGCTTTGACTCACCTGGTCACTTTGTCAATCACATTAACCTCATCGCCGAATTTACCTTTCACTGACAAGGATGCTGCACTTTGATCATGTCATGTCTCAAATTAATAATATATTCGTCAACAGGAAAACATTTGTGGAACTGCGGAGAGGGGGACTAATTCGATAGGTCGCTGAGGGACAGCGCAGGCATGATGGGCCTAATATCTTTTCTCACTACAGTCAGAATCTGAGAGCTGCGCTCTTCACCGTCGGCGGCTCGTTGGTATCGGGGTATGAATCTCCCTTAGGAATGATCACATTTGCAATGCGACAGGTCTCGGGCTAAATCCTGAACGAGCCCCGCCATTTTTTATTCAAAGTTCCGCTCCTCACAGCAGCTTGACATGTGAGAAAACAGATATATTTCACAATAAAACGTGTGATTTTGCGCCGATTGTTCCCACAGCTTCCAAATCCCAGAGCAAAGTGAAACTCACACAACTGAGTAAAGTTAAAGTATCTCAGAGGTACTCGGCTCTGTGACTCGTTGGATAACCGAAGCCTGTGTTTAGTTGCCGCCAATAATTGATCAGTATATCTTCCTGTCTGTACGCATCAGTTCACCTCAATTGGGATAAGCATACATTCAGCGTCAATCTGCACCTCTGCCCTGAATATGAATGCGTCCTGTTTCTCGAGAGCTGAAAAGATGTGAGAAGCTGGCTTTTGAATTATTCTCTTGGTTGCCGAATTCAGAGCGGACAGGAAATCAATCCGGGGTGGCCAAGCATCTTGGTCTGATAAAAAAGCGTTGACACCTTATATTGCAGGCATGTTATAGTCTTCTGGCCTCAACATGAGGTTCAACGTATCGGGTGATAAGCACCGCTCCCATTGTCTGATAATGGTTCTGCTATTCCCACGAACACCTCCTCTGGACCATCCTTTGTTACGTTATTGCCCGATAAACCCCCACTTTGCCTTTCTCCATTGCGCCATTTATTATTTAATCACTCCTGCGTTACACTGTATCACAGACGTTCCCATTTGACGTTTCTCGCTGCGTATTATTTTCAGGCGCTATTTTTTTGAAAAAAATCTGTAATCTTGAACTTTTTCCTAAAATATAGGAATGATTATCCGACAGAACGTGAATCCGGGTTCTTCATCCACAGAATCTGCACGACCTGCTGAGCTTTACATATTTATTTGTTTATATTCATTCTGTTTCCGTGTCCCTCTGAAGGTGACGTGCTGTCTGTCCGGGATCATTCTCTGTCTATTTAAAATGCTGTGCTATCAGACCCGCATCATTGTGTGTCTGTTTAAAATGGTGTGCGATCAGCTCTGCATCATGCTGTGTCTGTTTAAAAGCGATGTGCTGTCTGTCCCGGAGTTCAAATTTCAAATTTCTAAAACTGCCTTTAGAGGGTGCAGGAATTTTAGTTTGTTTGTGTGTTTGTGTAAGCGAGTGTGTGTGCAAGCGTGCTGTGCGATCTTACTGTCATGTGAGAAAAATGCATTACATGCAGCTTGAAACCATACTGATTTGATTGAACACTCCTTCGTGGATTATCTGACGGTAATAGAATCTGCTGTGGGATTTTGCTATTCCACATCTGAAAGAAGGGAAAATAAACTAGTTAGAAATATAGCGATTTTATCGAGGGCTTGCGTGTGGGCTGTGTGACATGATGACATCCTCCACCCTTATTTTCAAATTAAGACAACACAACACTGACTGACTTTGTATGTATAAATGTATATTTATATCCAATCCCAACTTTTTAACTTCCAAAATAAATGTGCTTTTTTGTTCTGCCTGCACAATTGTCTTCAGTGATTATAGCAATCTCACCTTATTCTTTTAAAAGGGAATTGCTGTCAGTCAGGAGTCTTTCCACAGTTGTGTAAAAGGGATGTGCTTGCAGTCCCGCATCATTCTGTGCCTGTTTAAACAGGATGGTTGTCAGTTTCGTTTCATAATCTCTCCATTTAAGACTGATTTTCTCATAATCCCACCTCATCCTTTATAGTTTGAGAAGGAGTGTGATTTCAGCTGCAATGACCGAATTGATAAACTGCTGTGTTCCAAGTTAAAATAGGGTTGCCTGCACCGGTGCGCACACAGATCGCAATGCATCTGTTCATTTACTCGAAATCCGCTCAATGTTTCTGAAATCCACTCCTTCATACAGCAGTCGCTCCAAATTAGCTCCCAATTGTCACAACAAGAAAGGGTGCGGTCATGGCAGAAACCGCGTGGCTTAATTGATAAGGTGTTTGACTTCGATTGTAGCTGAGACTTTATTGCAAAATTGCAGGTTCAAGTCCTGCGGCGGTCAATTAATTCGCTGCGTGATATGCTTTCTTATAATTCTGCCGAAAAACCAACCATCGCTTCCAATCACTCACTGGAAGTAAAGTGAGGCTGTTTGCTTTCACAATCTAATAGCACGTTTTGATCATTGTCGAATTGGTTGCACGGGCGGAGCAAGCTGTGAAGTGGATTTCCCAGCACATTATTTGTGTTTGGATACAAAAAGCAGGAGATTAAAAGGCTGACGCGGGGGTAAATAAGAGACGAGGTGGTCGAGAGGTTGAGGCGATGGACTGCTAATTAATTGTTCTCTGCACACACGGATTCAAATCCCATTTTCGTTCTTATTGTGTTTTTTCAATCACAATTAACCTCAAGGCCAAATTTCCCATTAACTGACAAGGATGCTGCACTTTGCTCATGTCATGTCTCAAACTAAAAATATAATCGTCAAAGGAGTAACATTTGTAGGACTATGGAGAGAGGGAATAATTAGATAGGTCTCTGAGGGACAACACAAGCACGATGGGCCAAATACCTTTTCTCACTCCCGTCAGAATCTGAGAACTACGCAAATCACTGTCGGTGGCTCTTTGGTGTCGGGGTTTGATTCTTGCTTCGGGATGATCACATTTGATATGCGAGAGGTCCCGGGTCCAAATCGCGGACGAGCCCCGCCATTCTTTAATCAAAGTTCCATTTCTCACAGCCGCTCGACATGTGAGAAAACAGATATATTTCACATTAAAACGTATGATTTTGTGCCAATGTTCCCACAGCTTCCAAATCCCAGAGCAAAGATGTAATCCCATTCCCACTGAACACTACGGGCAGACCTGGTCACCTTGGTAACAGAATGGTCATTGTGACATCACTTTCTATTCAACAGCACACAAGACAATGGGTCATCAATAAATGGTAAATGAATTAAACACTCTGCAATTGCATTGTAAATAATAGGAAATAAAATGCAAGAAAATAACTGGTGCAGATAATAGCTTGTCTCTATCAAACATTTCGAATGATGTATTTTGTTTAAACACACACACACACACACATAGCAACGACTCTGTGTGCATTCTTTTCAGTTGCTGCACTTAACCTGATGCAATTTTATTTCCTCGCACTTTAGGAACCCGCGGAAAGCCATCGGGCGGTGTTTGTTGTTTCAGTATCTCAAGAGATAACGTGCCGTTGCTCCTCCTACTGCCCGGGGGAATCGCGTAGCTATTTAAACGCACAGGGACTCTCTTTTCTCTGCCTATTTATACTTAAAGGAACAGTCCAGTTTATCTCAGAGTGTTGGCAGACTTCACGAACCGAGCTACCATTACCATTCGTTCCCTTCTGTACTGTACTGTGATTGTAAAGCTGTCTATTTCAGTGAATTGAGCCTTTCTAAAATGTCACATTGTTTTTAAAATCCATTTGGCTTGCTTGTCTAATTAGTCAAAATTTCAGAATTGTGCAGTTTGACAAAGGATTTGTTTAAAGGTGGAGTAAAATTTTTTCAAAATATTCTTTCTTACCCTCCCTCAGCTCCCAGATTTTAGAATACTCTGCAATACTGACTGGGAAGGTGCCAAGTTTGGTCCTTGATCTGGGCTGGTAGAAGATCTCAGCCAAGGCAGCAGTTCAGGGGTTATAATTGTCCTCAGTACCACTGGGGTAAATAAGAGTAAAATTTAGCCACTGCAATTGCTCGTAATACTGATCCAGTGACATCAATTGGGAAGTGTATGGATGTCATTTGAGGGTAGGATTGGACTCGGCTCTGATGCCAACCACAGTGGAAATCCTGCTGACACTCACTAAGTCGACTGATGGTGAGGACGAAATTTCAACTGATCGCCCAATCTGGAGGGCACAAGGACACTAACACCATGGAGAAACCTTGGGAATGTGGAGATTGTGGGAAGGGATTCAGTTCCCCGTCTGATCGTGAAATGCATTGTCAAAGTCACACCGGAGAGAGGCCGTTCTCCTGCTCCATATATGGACAGGGCTTCACTCAGTCATCCGTACTGCTGAAACTCCAGCGAGTTCACACTGGGGAAGTGTGGGAAGGATTCACTCAGTCATCTGATTTGGTAGTTCACAAGTGACTGCAGGGGTTGGATTCTCCTGTTATTACTGCTGTTAATCACATCCTGACTGAACCGTCTTCGTTCTGTCAGTTGGGATTTGTTTCTGCTGATCTTAATAATTCCTAAAACTTGGCTGGAGTTTATTATTTGATATTTCTAAAAGCACAATGTGTCAATATTTGATATCTCTATGATAAGCGGAGACTATTGATGTCTTGTTACCGACTGCTCCATGTTGGTCCTTTTCTCCTTTCTAACTGTAAATTGTTTCAGTTCACATGCCTTTGGTTACTCTCAGGAACAAGTCCCAGGTCCCCATACCTTCCAGAGTGTCTCTCTTTGCCTTGTTGTTCCGGTTAGGGATAGCTAACACGCCCGGGATGACTGAACGCAAAACCCAGTCTGTTAATCACTTTCAGCGACAGCACTTAACATGTGCACACAGCAGTTGTTGAGATAAGCGACTGCATCGCTTTCCACACTCAATTAGTAAATGGTCTCTCCCTGTTGTGTTTTCACCCGACGCGCATCTGCATCCATTCCCACTGTCCCCACATTTACAGTGTTGAGTCAGCTGGGCACACGAGTCTCACAGGTTAGACGATTGGTTGAAGATGCATCCACACACAGAATATATGTCCTGTTTCTGCCCGCTGTGATTGGTGTTTTTCCAAAGGCTGATTATCAGGTGATCCTGATGAATCCGATGATTCCCTCAAATCTTGACGTGATGGTTGGTTTGAGATTCCCAGCTGCAGATGCTCCCCTTCTAATATCCTGCAAATGGAGGTTACAAAAGTTGTTACTTTAAGTACAGGATAGAAATTACCACTGTGATAGGCATCAGAGCCGAATTCAATCCTGCCCTCAAGTGACAGCCACACACTCCCCATTTGATGTCACTGGATCGGGATCAAGAGCAAGGGCACTGGATAATTTTTACTCATATTTAGCCCAGTGGTAGTGAGGACAATTAGAACCCCTGAACTGCTGCCTTGACTGAGAACAACGAACAGCCCAGATCAAGGACCAAACTTGGGACCATCGCAGTGAGTATTGCAGAGTGCTCTAAAATTTGTGGGGTTGGGGGAGGGTTAGAAAGAATATTTTCAAACAAATTTTAATCCACCTTTAAACAAAACCTTCTACACAATGTACAATTCTGAAATCCTTTCAAATTAGAAAAGCAAATCAAATGGATCATTAAAAACAATGAGACATTATAGAAAAACTCGCCACTGAAACTAAACAGCTTTACAATCAATGCACAGTACTGAAGGGAGCGACTGTAAATGGGATCTCGGCTTGTGAAGTCCTCCAACACTCCGAGATAAACCGGACTGTTCTATTAAGTATAACTAGGCAGTTCCTGTCCCTTTCAATATCAGCTCCATTCCCCCAAGCAGCGGGAGGAGCAACAGTGTGCAGTCTCTTTATATCCTGACGCAAGACCGAAGGAAACATATTCCATCAGCTTAAGCACAACAACTGAAATGTGTGTACACACAGTCTTTGCTATATATATGTGTACGTGTGTGTGTGTAAACGAAACAGATCATTATTATTGTATATTATTTAATTCCAGAGATAAGCTATTTTCTTCGTTAGTTATTTTTCAGCATTTTATTTCCTATTATTTACGATATAATTGCAGAGTGTTTAATCCCTTTACCATTTATTGATGGCCCATTGTGTTGTGTGCTCTTGTTTAGAAAGTGATGTCACAATGACCATTCCGTTACCAAGTATACTGTCTGTCCGCAGTATTCATTGGTAAGGGGATTAAATCTCACCGAGGGTAATGAGCAGCCACCCAACAGACTCTGCAGTTTATTGTCCAATGATCACCTCACCATCACAAACAAGATCCTCAGGTTTACCTCCAGTGTGGATGACTTGTGTAAGTGATGTTGAAAATGAAACTGTATGGATGAAATAGGAGTTGGAGGAGGTGGGTTTGGAGAGGAGGGTGAAAGAGGAGTTGGGGTGAGGTTTTGAAAGAAATAAGGTGATAGAGGAGTTGGGGTGAGGGGTTTGGTAAGTATCGGTCAAAGAGTAGTTGGCGAGGGGGAGTTGGAGAGTAGGGGTGAAGGAGGTGTATGAATCAGTGAGATTTACTGCCCATTAATTGCCTTTGTTGAACTATGATGGATTTAGTTTTCTTTTAAAATGTTTTGCAATGTGTTTCACTGAAGCTAAATGCGGAGCAGCACTTCCTTGCAGGCACTGGGCTGTTTCTGGTGAATTAATATGGGTAGTGTTAATTGGCAATAGATTTTAATTGGATCTTTCTGTGCTGAATGTGCTGGGCTCCGTGATGACGAGTCCCAATGACGAGGTGCTGTTGACAACAAATCCAAGATTCCCTTACATTGTGACACGAAATCCAGGGACCACAAACATTGTGACACCAAATCCAGGAACCACTTGCATTGTGTCATCAAATCCAGCGAGCCCTTGCAATGAGGCACCAAATTCAGTGACCCCTTACACTGATGCATCAAATCCAGGGACCCCTCACACTGAGGCATCAAATCCAGGGACCAATGACAATGAGGCACCAAATCCAGGGACCCCTGACACTGAGTCATCAAATCCAGTTACCCCCTTACACTAAGACATCAAGTCCAGGGATCCCTTACAACGAGACACCAAATCCAGGGACCCCTTACACTGAGGCATCACATCCAGCGACCCCTGACACTGACCCTGAGGCATCAAATCCAGGGACCCATGCTCTGAGACAGCAAATATAGGGACCCCTTACACTGAGACATCAAATCCAGTGACCCCTTACACTGAGACATCAAATCAAGGGACGCCTTACAATTAGGCATCAAATCCAGTGACCATTTACACTGAGACATCAAAGTAAGGGACCCCTTACACTGAGGCACCAAATCCAGGGACCCCTTACACTGAGGCACAAAATCCAGGGACCACTTACACTGATACACCAAATGCAGAGATCGCTTATTATGAGGCACCAAATCCTGGGATCCCTTACAATGAGGCATCAAATCCAGGGATCCCTTACACTGTGACATCAATTCCAGGGACCCCTTAAACTGCGACATCAAATCCAGGGACCTCTGACACTGATACTGAGGCATCAAATCCAGGGACCCTTACTGTGAGACACGAAGTCCAGGGACCCCTTACAATGAGGCGTCAAATCCAGCGACCCCTTACACTGATATACCAAATCCAGGGATCGCTTATTATGAGGCACCAAATCCTGGGATCCCTTACAATGAGGCATCAAATCCAGGGACCCCTTACACTGTGACATCAAATGCAGAGACCCCTTACAATGAGTCACCAAATCCAGGGACCCCTTACACTGAGACACCAAAACCAGGGACCCCATACACTGAGGCATCAAATCCAGGGAGCACTTACACTGAGACATCAAATCCATGGACCACATACACTGAGGCATCAAATCCAGGGATCCCTTACACTGAGGCACCAAATCCAGAGACAATTACACGAAGGCACAAAATCCAGGGACCACTTACACTGAGGCATCAAATCCAGGGACCCCTTACACTGAGACATCAAATCCAGGGACCCCTTACAATGAGGCGTCAAATCCAGCGACCCCTTACACTGATATACCAAATCCAAGGATCGCTTATTATGAGGCACCAAATCCTGGGATCCCTTACAATGAGGCATCAAATCCAGGGACCCCTTACACTGTGACATCAAATGCAGAGACCCCTTACAATGAGTCACCAAATCCAGGGACCCCTTACACTGAGACACCAAATCCAGGGACCCCTTACACTGAGACATCAAAACCAGGGACCACTTACACTGAGACATCAAATCCAGGGACGCCTTACACTGAGGCATCAAATCCAGTGACCACTTACACTGAGACATCAAAGTAAGGGATCCCTTACACTTAGGCACCAAATCCAGGGTCCCCTTACACTGAGGCACCAAATCCAGGGACCCTTTACACTGAGACAGCAAATATAGGGACCCCTTACACTGAGACATCAAATCCAGTGACCCCTTACACTGAGACATCAAATCAAGGGACGACTTACAATTAGGCATCAAATCCAGTGACCATTTAAACTGAGACATCAAAGTAAGGGACCCCTTACACTGAGGCACCAAATCCAGGGACCCCTCACACTGAGGCACCAAATCCAGGGACCCTTTACACTGAGACACCAAATCCAGGGACCCTTTACACTGAGACATCAAATCCAGGGACCCCTTACACTGAGACATCATATCAAGGGACGCCTTACACTTAGGCATCAAATCCAGTGACCATTTACACTGAGACATCAAAGTAAGGGATCCCTTACACTGAGGCACCAAATCCAGGGACCCCTTACACTGAGACACCAAATCGAGAGACCTCTTACACTGAGACATCAAATTCAGGGATTCCGTTACACTGTGACATCAAATCCAGGGACCCCTTACCCTGTGAATCAAATCCAAGGACCCCTTACACAGAGGCACCAAATCCAGGGACCGTTTACACTGATATATCAAATCCAGGGACCCCTTACACTGAGGTGTCAAATCCAGGGAGCCATTACACTGAGGCATCAAATCCAGGGACCCCTTACACTGAGGCTTCGAATCCAGGGACCCCTTACTCTGAGACATCAAATCCAGGGACCCGTTACACTGAGACAACAAATCCAGTGACCCCTGACACTGAGACATCAAATCCAGGGACCCCTTACACTGCGACATCAAATCCAGGGACCTCTGACACTGATACTGAGGCAACAAATCTAGGGACCCTTACTCTGAGACACGAAGTCCAGGGACCCCGAACACTGAGATACCAAAACCAGGGACCCCATACACTGAGGCATCAAATCCAGGGATCCCTTACACTGAGGCACCAAATCCATGTACCCCTTACACTGAGACATCAAATCCAGGGAGCCCTTACACTGAGGCATCAAATCCAGAGAATCCTTACATGAAGGCACAAAATCCAGGGACCACTTACACTGGGGCATCAAATCCAGGGACCCCTTACACTGAGGCACCAAATCCTGAGATCCCTTACAATGAGGCATCAAATCCAGGGACCCATTACACTGTGACATCAAATGCAGAGACCCCTTACAATGAGTCACCAAATACAGGGACCCCTTGCACTGAGACACCAAATCCAGTGACCCCTTACACTGAGACATCAAATCAAGGGACGCCTTACACTGAGGCATCAAATCCAGTGACCACTTACACTGAGACATCAAAGTAAGGGACCCCTTACACTGAGACACCAAATCTAGAGACCCCTTACACTGAGACATCAAATCCAGGGATACTGTTACACTGTGACATCAAATCCAGGGACCCCTTACCCTGTGACATCAAATCCAAGGACCCCTTACACTGAGGCACCAAATCCAGTGACCGTTTACACTGAGATATCAAATCCAGGGACCCCTTACACTGAGGCGTCAAATCCAGTGACCCCTTACACTGAGACATCAAAGTAAGGGACTCCGTACACTGAGGCACCAAATCCAGGGACCCCTTACACTGAGGCACCAAATCCAGGGACCCTTTACACTGAGACACCAAATCCAGGGACCCCTTTCACTGAGACATCAAATCCAGGGACCCCTTACACTGAGACATCAAATCCAGGGATTCCGTTAAACTGTGACATCAAATCCAGGGACCCCTTACACTGTGACATCAAATCCAAGAACCCCTTACACTGAGGCACCAAATCCAGGGACCGTTTACACTGAGATATCAAATCCAGGGACCCCTTACACTGAGGTGTCAAATCGAAGGAGTTATTACACTGAGGCATCAAATCCAGGGACCCCTTACACTGAGGCTTCGAATCCAGGGACCCCTTACACTGAGACATCAAATCCAGGGACCCGTTACACTGAGACATCAAATCCAGGAACCCCTTACACTGCTACATCAAATCCAGTGACCCCTTACACTGAGGCATCAAATCCAGGGACCACTTACACTGAGGCACGAAATCCAGGAACACCTTACACTGAGACATCATATCCAGGGAGCCCGTGCACTGATACACCAAATCCAGGGACCCCTTACACTGAGACACCAAATCCAGGGACCCCTGACACTGAGGCTTCAAATCCAGGGACACCTGACACTGAGACATCAAATCGAGGGACCACTTCCACTGAGACATCAAATCCAGGGACCCCTTACACTGTGGCATCAACTTCAGGGACCACTTACAGTGAGGCACCAAATCCAGGGACCCCTTACACGGAGACATCAAATCCAGTGACCCTTAAACTGAGGCATCAAATCAAGGGACCTCTTACACTGAAGGATCAAATCCAGGGACCCCTTACACTGAGACATCAAATTCAGGGAGCCGTTACACTGAGGCATCAAATCCAGAGACCCCTTACACGAAGACACAAAATCCAGGGACCTCTTACACCGATGGATCAAATCCAGGGACACCTGACACTGAGGCATCAAATACAGGGACCCCTTACACTGAGGATTCAAATCCGGGGACACCTTACACTGAGAAGAAAAATTCGTGGAAACCTAACACTGAGGCATCAAATCCAGGGACCCATTACACTGAGGCATCAAATCCAGGGACCCTTACTCTGAGACACGAAGTCCAGGGACCCCGAACACTGAGACACCAAAACCAGGGACCCCATACACTGAGGATTCAAATCCAGGGACCCCTTACACTGAGACATCAAATCCAGGGACCACATACACTGAGGCATCAAATCCAGGGATCACTGACACTGAGGCACCAAATCCAGGGAACCCTTGCAATGAGACATCGAATCCAGGGACCCCTAACACTGAGGCACGAAATCCAGGGACACCTTACACTGAGGCATCAAATCCAGGGACCACTTACACTAAGACATCAAATCCAGGGAGCCCTGGCACTGAGACATCAAATCCAGGGACCCCTAACACTGAGGCACGAAATCCAGGGACCCCTTATAATTAGACACCAAATCCAGGGACCCCTGACACTGAGGCTTCAAATCCAGGGACACCTGACACTGAGACATCAAATCGAGGGACCACTTCCACTGAGACATCAAATCCAGGGACCCCTTACACTGTGGCATCAACTTCAGGGACCACTTACACTGAGGCACCAAATCCAGGGACCTCTTACACGGAGACATCAAATCCAGTGACCCTTAAACTGAGGCATCAAATCACAGGACCACTTACACTGAAGCATCAAATCCAGGGACACCAAACACTGAGACATCAAATCGAGGGAGCACTTACACTGAGGCATCAACTCCAGGGACCCCTTACACTGAGACATCGAATCCAGGCAGCCCTTACACTGAGGCATCAAATCCAGAGACCCCTTACACGAAGAAACAAAATCCAGGGACCTCTTACACTGATGGATCAAATCCAGGGACCCCTGACACTGAGGCATCAAATCCAGGGACCCCTGACACTGAGGATTCAAATCCGGGGACCCCTTACACTGAGAAGAAAAATTCGGGGAAACATAACACTAAGGCATCAAATCCAGGGACCCCTTACATTGAGGCATCAAATCCAGGGACCCCTTACATTGAGATACGAAATCAAGGGACAACTTACACTGAGGCATCAAATCCAGGGACCCCTTACACTGATACAACAAATCCAGGGATCGCTTACAATGAGGCACCAATCGGGAGCAGCGTCGAGGAGGTGCGTGGAGCGGCCTATAAAAGGCACAGCAGGGAGTCGGGAGCAGCGTCGAGCGGCCTATAAAAGGCACAGCAGGGAGTCCGGGGCCCAGCGTCGGCGGCAATCGGTAGCAGCGTCGAGGAGGTGCGTGGAGCGGCCTATAAAAGGCGTACTTGTGCAGCTACAGGGAGAAGGCAAAAAAGAAGTAGAAAAAAATCAAAAGGTGACGTCACAGTGATTGGCTGGTTATTGGTGAGTAGTTTTTCTTTTTTCTCCGATATCAGTGAGTAACTTTTAACATTGTTGTTGCCAATTTAAGTGTATATAAGTGTTAAGTCATGGCAGGAGAGCTCGGTCGGGTGTTATGCTCCTCCTGTACCATGTGGGAACTCAGGGACACTTCCGGTGTCCCTGACGATTACGTGTGCGGGAAGTGTATCCGCCTCCAGCTCCTGACAGACCGCGTTGCGAAGTTGGAGCTGAGGGTGGATTCACTCTGGAGCATCCACGATGCTGAGAATGACGTGAGTATCACGTGTAGCGAGTTGGTCGTACCACAGGGAAAGGGTCCACAGCCAGATAGGGAATGGAAGACCAACAGGAAGAGCAGTGCAAGGAAGGTAGTGCAGGAGTCCCCTGTGGTCATCCCCCTGCAAAACAGATACACAGCTTTGGGTACTGTTGAGGGGATGACTCATCAGGGGAGGGCAGCAGCAGCCAAGTACATGGCACCGTGGCTGGCTCTGCTGCACAGGAGGGCAGGGCAAAGAGTGGGAGAGCAATAGTGATTAGGGATTCAATGGTGAGGGGAATAGATAGGCGTTTCTGCGGCCGCAACCGAGACTCCAGGATGGTATGTTGCCTCCCTGGTGCAAGGGTCAAGGATGTCTCGGAGCGGGTGCAGGACATTCTAAAAAGGGAGGGAGAACAGCCAGTTGTCGTGGTGCACATTGGTACCAACGACATAGGTAAAAAGAGGGATGAGGTCCTACGAAACGAATTTAAGGAGCTAGGAGCTAAATTAAAAAGTAGGACCTCAAAAGTAGTAATCTCGGGATTGCTACCAGTGCCACGTGATATTCAGAGTAGGAATCGCAGGATAGCACAGATGATTACGTGGCTTGAGCAGTGGTGCAACAGGGAGGGATTCAAATTCCTGGGGCATTGGAACCGCTTCTGGAGGAGGTGGGACCAGTACAAACCGGACGGTCTGCACCTGGGCAGGACCGGAACCAATGTCCTAGGGGGAGTGTTTGCTAGTGCTGTTGGGGAGGATTTAAACTGATATGGCAGGGTGATGGGAACCAATGCAGGGAGACAGAGGTAAACAAAAAGGAGGCAAAAGCAAAAGACAGAAAGGAGATGAGGAAAAGTGCAGGGCAGAGAAACCCAAGGCAAAGAACAAAAAGGGCCACTGTACAGCAAAATTCTAAAATGACAAAGGGTGTTAAAAGTAAAAGCCTGAAGGCTTTGTGTCTTAATGCAAGGAGTATCCGCAATAAATCTATGCAAATAGATGTTAACAAATATGATGTGATTGGGATTACGGAGACGTGGCTCCAGGATGATCAGGGCTGGGAACTCAACATCCAGGGGTATTCAACATTCAGGAAAGACAGAATAAAAGGAAAAGGAGGTGGGGTAGCATTGCTGGTTAAGGAGCAAATTAAGGCAATATTTCGGAAGGACATTAGCCTGGATGATGTGGAATCTATATGGGTAGAGCTGCAGAATACCAAAGGAAAAAAAACGTTAGTGGGAGTTGTGTACAGACGTCCAAACAGTAGTAGTGATGTTGGGGAGGGCATCAAACATGAAATTAGGGGGGCGTGCAATAAATGGGCAGCAGTTATAATGGGTGACTTTAATATGCACATAGATTGGGTTAACCAAACTGGAAGCAAAACGGTAGAGGTGGATTTCCTGGAGTGCATAAGGGATGGTATTTTAGACCAATATGTCGAGGAACCAACTAGGGGGGAGGCCATCTTAGACTGGGTGTTGTGCAATGAGAGAGGATTAATTAGCAATCTCGTTGTGCGAGGAGCCTTGGGGAAGTGTGACCATAATATGGTGGAATTCCGCATAAGGATGGAGAATGAAACAGTTAATTCAGAGACCATGGTCCAGAAATTAAAGAAGGGTAACTTTGAAGGTATGAGGCGTGAATTGGCTAGGATAGATTGGCGAATGATACATAGAAACATAGAAACATAGAAAATAGGTGCAGGAGCAGGCCATTCAGCCCTTCTAGCCTGCACCGCCATTCAATGAGTTCATGGCTGAACATGAAACTTCAGTAACCCATTCCTGCTTTCTCGCCATAACCCTTGATCCCCCGAGTAGTAAGGACTTCATCTAACTCCCTTTTGAATATATTTAGTGAATTGGCCTCAACTACTTTCTGTGGTAGAGAATTCCACAGGTTCACCACTCTCTGGGTGAAGAGGTTTCTCCTCATCAAGGTCCTAAATGGCTTACCCCTTGTCCTCAGACTGTGACCCCTGGTTCTGGACTTCCCCAACATTGGGAACATTCTTTCTGCATCGAACCTGTCTAAACCTGTCAGAATTTTAAACGTTTCTATGAGGTCCCCTCTCATTCTTCTGAACTCCAGTGAATACAAGCCCAGTTGATCCAGTCTTTCTTGATAGGTCAGTCCCGCCATCCCGGGAATCAGTCTGGTGAACCTTCGCTGCACTCCCTCAATAGCAAGAATGTCCGTCCTCAAATTAGGAGACCAAAACTGTACACAATACTCCAGGTGTGGCCTCACCAAGGCCCTGTACAACTGTAGCAACACATCCCTGCCCCTGTATTCAAATCCCCTCGCTATGAAGGCCAACATGCCATTTGCTTTCTTAACCGCCTGCTGTACCTGCATGCTAACCTTCAATGACTGATGTACCATGACACCCAGGTCTCGTTAACCTTCCCTTTTCCTAATCTGTCACCATTCAGATAATAGTCTGTCTCTCGGTTTTTACCACCAAAGTGGATAACCTCACATTGATCCACATTATACTTCATCTGCCATGCATTTGCCCAGTCACCTAACCTATCCAAGTCACTCTGCAGCCTTATAGCATCCTCCTCGCAACTCACACTGCCACCCAACTTAGTATCATCCGCAAATTTGGAGATACAGCATTTAATCCCCTCGTCTAAATCATTAATGTACAATGTAAACAGCTGGGGCCCCAGCACAGAACCTTGCGGCACTCCACTAGTCACTGCCTGCCATTCTGAAAAGTACCCGTTTACTCCTACTCTTTGCTTCCTGTCTGACAACCAGTTCTCAATCCACGTCAGCACACTACCCCCAATCCCATGTGCTTTAACTTTGCACATTAATCTCTTGTGTGGGACTGTGGATGGGCAATGGCAGACATTTAGAGACCGCATGGATGAACGACAACAATTGTACATTCCTGTCTGTCGTAAAAATATAAAAGGGAAGGTGGCTCAACCGTGGCTATCAAGGGAAATCAGGGATAGCATTAAAGCCAAGGAAGTGGCATACAAATTCGCCAGAAATAGCAGAGAACCCGGAGACTGGGAGAAATTTAGAACTCAGCAGAGGAGGACAAAGGGTTTAATTAGGGCAGGGAAAATGGAGTACGAGAAGAAGCTTGCAGGGAACATTAAGACGGATTGCAAAAGTTTCTATATATATGTAAAGAGAAAAAGGTTAGTAAAGACAAACGTAGGTCCCCTGCAGTCAGAATCAGGGGAAGTCATAACGGGGAACAAAGAAATGGCGGACCAATTGAACAAGTACTTTGGTTCGGTATTCACTGAGGAGGACACAAACAACCTTCCGGATATAAAAGGAATCGGAGGGTCTAGTAAGGAGGAGGAACTGAGGGAAATCCTTATTAGTCGGGAAATTGTGTTGGGGAAATTGATGGGATTGAAGGCCGATAAATCCCCAGGGCCTGATGGACTGCATCCCAGAGTACCTAAGGAGGTGGCTTTGGAAATAGTGGATGCATTGACAGTCATTTTCCAACATTCCATTGACTCTGGATCAGTTCCTATGGAGTGGAGGGTAGCCAATGTAACCCCACTTTTTAAAAAAGGAGGGAAAGAGAAAACAGGGAATTACAGACCGGTCAGCCCGACATCGGTAGTGGGTAAAATGATGGATTCAAATATTAAGGATGTCATCGCAGTGCATTTGGAAAGAGATAATATGATAGGTCCAAGCCAGCATGGATATGTGAAAGGGAAATCATGCTTGACAAATCTTCTGGAATTTTTTGAGGATGTTTCCAGTAGAGTGGACAAAGGAGAACCAGTTGATGTGGTATATTTGGACTTTTAGAAGGCTTTCGACAAGGTCCCACACAAGAGATTAATGATCAAAGTTAAAGCACATGGGATTGGGGGTAGTGTGCTGACATGGATTGAGAACTGCTTCAGACAGGAAGCAAAGAGTAGGAGTAAATGGGGACTTTTCAGAATGGCAGACAGTGACTAGTGGGGTACCGCAAGGTTCTGTGCTGGGGCCCCAGCTGTTTACGCTGTACATTAATGATTTAGACGAGGGGATTAAATGTAGTATCTCCAAATTTGCAGATGACACGAAGTTGGGTGGCAGTGTGAGCTGCAAGGAGGATTCTATGAGGCTGCAGAGCGACTTGGAGAGGTTAGGTGAGTGGGCAAATGCATGGCAGATGAAGTATAATGTAGATAAATGTGAGGTTATCCACTTTGGTGGTAAAAACAGAGAGACAGACTATTATCTGAATGGTGACAGATTAGGAAAAGGGCAGGTGCAAAGAGACCTGGGTGTCATGGTACATCAGTCATTGAAGGTTGGCATGCAGGTACAGCAGGCGGTTAAGAAAGCAAATGGCATGTTGGCCTTCATAGCGAGGGGATTTGAGTACAAGGACAGGGAGGTGTTGCTACAATTGTACAGGGCCTTGATGAGGCCACACCTGGAGTATTGTGTACAGTTTTGGTCTCCTAACCTGAGGAAGGACATTCTTGCTATTGAGGGAGTGCAGCGAAGGTTCACCAGACTGATTCCCGGGATGGCGGGACTGACCAATCAAGAAAGACTGGATCAACTGGGCTTTTATTCACTGGAGTTCAGAAGAATGAGAGGGGACCTCATAGAAACGTTTAAAATTCTGACGGGGTTAGACAGGTTAGATGCAGGAAGAATGTTCCCAATGTTGGGGAAGTCCAGAACCAGGGGACACAGTCTAAGGATAAGTGGGAAGCCATTTAGGACCGAGATGAGGAGGAATTTCTTCACCCAGAGAGTGGTGAACCTGTCGAATTCTCTACCACAGAGTTGTTGAGGCCAATTCACTAAATATATACAAAAATGAGTTAGATGAATCCTTACTACTAGGGGAATCAAGGGGTATGGTGAGAAAGCAGGAATGGGGTACTGAAGTTGCATGTTCAGCCATGAACTCATTGAATGGCGGTGCAGGCTAGAAGGGCCGAATGGCCTACTCTTGCACCTATTTTCTATGTTTCTATGTTTCTAATCGTGGGATCCCTTACAATGAGGCATCAAATCCAGGGACACCTTACACTGAGACATCAAATCCAGGGACACCTTACACTGAGGCATCAAATCGAGGGACCACTTAAAATGAGACATCAAATCCAGGGACCCCTTACACTGAGGCACAAAATCCAGGGACCCTTTACACTGAGACAACAAATCTAGGGACCCCTTACACTGACACATCAAATCCAGGGACCCCTTGTACTGAGGCATCAAATCCAGGAACCACATCCACTGAGGTGTCAAATCCAGGGATCCCTTACACTGAGGCGTCAAATCCAGGGATCCCTTACACTGAGGCACCAAATCCAGGGAACTCTTACACTGAGACATCAAATCCAGGGACCCCTTACACAGAGGCATCAAATCCAGAGACCCCTTACACGAAGGCACAAAATCCAGGGATCACTTACACTGAAGCATCAAATCCAGGGACCCCTTACACTGAGGCATCAAATCCAGGGACCCCTGACACTGATACACCAAATCCAGGGATCGCTTCTTATGAGGCATCAAATCCATGGACCCCTTACACTGAGGCACCAAATCCAGGGACTCTTTACACTGAGGCACCAAATCCTGGGACCCCTGACACTGAGGCATCAAATCCAGTTACCCCCTTACACTAAGACATCAGATCCAGGGATCCCTTACACCGAGACACGAAGTCCAGGGACCCCGAACACAGACATCAAATCCAGGGACCACTTCCACTAAGACATCAAATCCAGGTATCACTTGCACTGAGACATCAAATCCAGGGACCCATAACACTGAGGATTCAAATCCGGGGACCCCTTGCATTGAGATACGAAATCAAGGGACAACTTATACTGAGGCATCAAATCCAGGGACCCCTTACAATTAGGTTTCAAATTCAGGGACCACTTACACTGAGACATCAAATACAGGGACCCCTTACACTGACACATCAAATCCAGGGACCCCTTACACTGAGGCGTCAAATCCAGGGACCACTTACAATGAGGCACAAAATCCAGGGACCCCTTACACTGAGACATCAAATCCAGGGAACCCTTACACTGAGCCATCAAATCCAGAGACCCCTTACACTGAGAAATCAAATCCAGGGACCCCTTACACTGAGGTGCCAAATCCTGGGACCTCTTACACTGAAGCATCAAATACAGGGACAGCTAACACCGAGACATCAAATCGAGGGACAACTTGCACTGAGGCATCAAATCGAGGGACCACTTGCACTGAGACATCAAATCCAGGGACCCCTTACAGTGAGTTGCCAAATCCTGGGACCTCTTACACTGAAGCATCAAATCCAGGGACCCCTTACAATGAGACATCAAATCCAGGGACACATTACACTGAAACATCAAATCCAGGGACCCCTTACACTGAGGCATCAAATCCAGTGACCACTTACACTGAGACATCAAATAAAGGGACCCCTTACACTGAGGCATCAAATCCAGGGACCCCTTACACTGAGGCTTCATATCTAGGGACCCCTTACGCTGAGACATCAAATCCAGGGATTCCGTGACACTGTGACATCAAATCCAGGGACCCCTTACACTGTGACATCAAATCTTGGGACCCCTGACACTGAGGCAGCAAATCCAGGGACCGTTTACACTGAGATATCAATTCCAGGGACCCCTTACACTGAGGTGTCAAATCCATGGATCCCTTACACTGAGGTGTCAAATCCAGGGACCCCTTACACTGAGGCTTCAAATCCAGGGACCCCTTACACTGAGACATCAAATCCAGGGACCCCTTACACTGAGGCATCAAATCCAGGGACCCCTTACACTGAGGCATCAAATACAGTGAACACTTACAATGAGACATCAAAGTAATGGACCCCTTACACTGAGACACCAAATCCAGGGACCCCTTACACTGTGACATCAAATCCAGGGACCCCTTACACTGAGGTGTCAAATCCAGGGAACACTTACACTGAGACATCAAATCCGGTGACCCCTGACACTGACATCAAATCCAGGCACCCCTTACACTGCGACATCAAATCCAGGCACCCCTTACACTGAGGCATCAAATCCAGTGACCCCTTACACTGAGACATCAAATCAAGGGACGACTTACATTTAGGCATCAAATCCAGTGACCATTTAAACTGAGACATCAAAGTAAGGGACCCCTTACACTGAGGCACCAAATCCAGGGACCCCTCACACTGAGGCACCAAATCCAGGGACCCTTTACACTGAGACACCAAATCCAGGGACCCTTTACACTGAGACATCAAATCCAGGGACCCCTTACACTGAGACATCATATCAAGGGACGCCTTACACTTAGGCATCAAATCCAGTGACCATTTACACTGAGACATCAAAGTAAGGGATCCCTTACACTGAGGCACCAAATCCAGTGACCCCTTACACTGAGACACCAAATCGAGAGACCTCTTACACTGAGACATCAAATTCAGGGATTCCGTTACACTGTGACATCAAATCCAGGGACCCCTTACCCTGTGAATCAAATCCAAGGACCCCTTACACAGAGGCACCAAATCCAGGGACCGTTTACACTGATATATCAAATCCAGGGACCCCTTACACTGAGGTGTCAAATCCAGGGAGCCATTACACTGAGGCATCAAATCCAGGGACCCCTTACACTGAGGCTTCGAATCCAGGGACCCCTTACTCTGAGACATCAAATCCAGGGTCCCGTTACACTGAGACAACAAATCCAGTGACCCCTGACACTGAGACATCAAATCCAGGGACCCCTTACACTGCGACATCAAATCCAGGGACCTCTGACACTGATACTGAGGCAACAAATCTAGGGACCCTTACTCTGAGACACGAAGTCCAGGGACCCCGAACACTGAGATACCAAAACCAGGGACCCCATACACTGAGGCATCAATTCCAGGGATCCCTTACACTGAGGCACCAAATCCATGTACCCCTTACACTGAGACATCAAATCCAGGGAGCCCTTACACTGAGGCATCAAATCCAGAGAATCCTTACATGAAGGCACAAAATCCAGGGACCACTTACACTGGGGCATCAAATCCAGGGACCCCTTACACTGAGGCACCAAATCCTGAGATCCCTTACAATGAGGCATCAAATCCAGGGACCCATTACACTGTGACATCAAATGCAGAGACCCCTTACAATGAGTCACCAAATACAGGGACCCCTTGCACTGAGACACCAAATCCAGTGACCCCTTACACTGAGACATCAAATCAAGGGACGCCTTACACTGAGGCATCAAATCCAGTGACCACTTACACTGAGACATCAAAGTAAGGGACCCCTTACACTGAGACACCAAATCTAGAGACCCCTTACACTGAGACATCAAATCCAGGGATACTGTTACACTGTGACATCAAATCCAGGGACCCCTTACCCTGTGACATCAAATCCAAGGACCCCTTACACTGAGGCACCAAATCCAGTGACCGTTTACACTGAGATATCAAATCCAGGGACCCCTTACACTGAGGCGTCAAATCCAGTGACCCCTTACACTGAGACATCAAAGTAAGGGACTCCGTACACTGAGGCACCAAATCCAGGGACCCCTTACACTGAGGCACCAAATCCAGGGACCCTTTACACTGAGACACCAAATCCAGGGACCCCTTTCACTGAGACATCAAATCCAGGGACCCCTTACACTGAGACATCAAATCCAGGGATTCCGTTACACTGTGACATCAAATCCAGGGACCCCTTACACTGTGACATCAAATCCAAGAACCCCTTACACTGAGGCACCAAATCCAGGGACCGTTTACACTGAGATATCAAATCCAGGGACCCCTTACACTGAGGTGTCAAATCGAAGGAGTTATTACACTGAGGCATCAAATCCAGGGACCCCTTACACTGAGGCTTCGAATCCAGGGACCCCTTACACTGAGACATCAAATCCAGGGACCCGTTACACTGAGACATCAAATCCAGGAACCCCTTACACTGCTACATCAAATCCAGTGACCCCTTACACTGAGGCATCAAATCCAGGGACCACTTACACTGAGGCACGAAATCCAGGAACACCTTACACTGAGACATCATATCCAGGGAGCCCGTGCACTGATACACCAAATCCAGGGACCCCTTACACTGAGACACCAAATCCAGGGACCCCTGACACTGAGGCTTCAAATCCAGGGACACCTGACACTGAGACATCAAATCGAGGGACCACTTCCACTGAGACATCAAATCCAGGGACCCCTTACACTGTGGCATCAACTTCAGGGACCACTTACACTGAGGCACCAAATCCAGGGACCCCTTACACGGAGACATCAAATCCAGTGACCCTTAAACTGAGGCATCAAATCAAGGGACCTCTTACACTGAAGGATCAAATCCAGGGACCCCTTACACTGAGACATCAAATTCAGGGAGCCGTTACACTGAGGCATCAAATCCAGAGACCCCTTACACGAAGACACAAAATCCAGGGACCTCTTACACCGATGGATCAAATCCAGGGACACCTGACACTGAGGCATCAAATACAGGGACCCCTTACACTGAGGATTCAAATCCGGGGACACCTTACACTGAGAAGAAAAATTCGTGGAAACCTAACACTGAGGCAATAAATCCAGGGACCCATTACACTGAGGCATCAAATCCAGGGACCCTTACTCTGAGACACGAAGTCCAGGGACCCCGAACACTGAGACACCAAAACCAGGGACCCCATACACTGAGGATTCAAATCCAGGGACCCCTTACACTGAGACATCAAATCCAGGGACCACATACACTGAGGCATCAAATCCAGGGATCACTGACACTGAGGCACCAAATCCAGGGAACCCTTACAATGAGACATCGAATCCAGGGACCCCTAACACTGAGGCACGAAATCCAGGGACACCTTACACTGAGGCATCAAATCCAGGGACCACTTACACTAAGACATCAAATCCAGGGAGCCCTGGCACTGAGACATCAAATCCAGGGACCCCTAACACTGAGGCACGAAATCCAGGGACCCCTTATAATTAGACACCAAATCCAGGGACCCCTGACACTGAGGCTTCAAATCCAGGGACACCTGACACTGAGACATCAAATCGAGGGACCACTTCCACTGAGACATCAAATCCAGGGACCCCTTACACTGTGGCATCAACTTCAGGGACCACTTACACTGAGGCACCAAATCCAGGGACCCCTTACACGGAGACATCAAATCCAGTGACCCTTAAACTGAGGCATCAAATCACAGGACCACTTACACTGAAGCATCAAATCCAGGGACACCAAACACTGAGACATCAAATCGAGGGAGCACTTACACTGAGGCATCAACTCCAGGGACCCCTTACACTGAGACATCGAATCCAGGCAGCCCTTACACTGAGGCATCAAATCCAGAGACCCCTTACACGAAGAAACAAAATCCAGGGACCTCTTACACTGATGGATCAAATCCAGGGACCCCTGACACTGAGGCATCAAATCCAGGGACCCCTGACACTGAGGATTCAAATCCGGGGACCCCTTACACTGAGAAGAAAAATTCGGGGAAACATAACACTAAGGCATCAAATCCAGGGACCCCTTACATTGAGGCATCAAATCCAGGGACCCCTTACATTGAGATACGAAATCAAGGGACAACTTACACTGAGGCATCAAATCCAGGGACCCCTTACACTGATACAACAAATCCAGGGATCGCTTACAATGAGGCACCAATCGGGAGCAGCGTCGAGGAGGTGCGTGGAGCGGCCTATAAAAGGCACAGCAGGGAGTCGGGAGCAGCGTCGAGCGGCCTATAAAAGGCACAGCAGGGAGTCCGGGGCCCAGCGTCGGCGGCAATCGGTAGCAGCGTCGAGGAGGTGCGTGGAGCAGCCTATAAAAGGCGTACTTGTGCAGCTACAGGGAGAAGGCAAAAAAGAAGTAGAAAAAAATCAAAAGGTGACGTCACAGTGATTGGCTGGTTATTGGTGAGTAGTTTTTCTTTTTTCTCCGATATCAGTGAGTAACTTTTAACATTGTTGTTGCCAATTTAAGTGTATATAAGTGTTAAGTCATGGCAGGAGAGCTCGGTCGGGTGTTCTGCTCCTCCTGTACCATGTGGGAACTCAGGGACACTTCCGGTGTCCCTGACGATTACGTGTGCGGGAAGTGTATCCGCCTCCAGCTCCTGACAGACCGCGTTGCGAAGTTGGAGCTGAGGGTGGATTCACTCTGGAGCATCCACGATGCTGAGAATGACGTGAGTATCACGTGTAGCGAGTTGGTCGTACCACAGGGAAAGGGTCCACAGCCAGATAGGGAATGGAAGACCAACAGGAAGAGCAGTGCAAGGAAGGTAGTGCAGGAGTCCCCTGTGGTCATCCCCCTGCAAAACGGATACACAGCTTTGGGTACTGTTGAGGGGATGACTCATCAGGGGAGGGCAGCAGCAGCCAAGTACATGGCACCGTGGCTGGCTCTGCTGCACAGGAGGGCAGGGCAAAGAGTGGGAGAGCAATAGTGATTAGGGATTCAATGGTGAGGGGAATAGATAGGCGTTTCTGCGGCCGCAACCGAGACTCCAGGATGGTATGTTGCCTCCCTGGTGCAAGGGTCAAGGATGTCTCGGAGCGGGTGCAGGACATTCTAAAAAGGGAGGGAGAACAGCCAGTTGTCGTGGTGCACATTGGTACCAACGACATAGGTAAAAAGAGGGATGAGGTCCTACGAAACGAATTTAAGGAGCTAGGAGCTAAATTAAAAAGTAGGACCTCAAAAGTAGTAATCTCGGGATTGCTACCAGTGCCACGTGATATTCAGAGTAGGAATCGCAGGATAGCACAGATGATTACGTGGCTTGAGCAGTGGTGCAACAGGGAGGGATTCAAATTCCTGGGGCATTGGAACCGCTTCTGGAGGAGGTGGGACCAGTACAAACCGGACGGTCTGCACCTGGGCAGGACCGGAACCAATGTCCTAGGGGGAGTGTTTGCTAGTGCTGTTGGGGAGGATTTAAACTGATATGGCAGGGTGATGGGAACCAATGCAGGGAGACAGAGGTAAACAAAAAGGAGGCAAAAGCAAAAGACAGAAAGGAGATGAGGAAAAGTGCAGGGCAGAGAAACCCAAGGCAAAGAACAAAAAGGGCCACTGTACAGCAAAATTCTAAAATGACAAAGGGTGTTAAAAGTAAAAGCCTGAAGGCTTTGTGTCTTAATGCAAGGAGTATCCGCAATAAATCTATGCAAATAGATGTTAACAAATATGATGTGATTGGGATTACGGAGACGTGGCTCCAGGATGATCAGGGCTGGGAACTCAACATCCAGGGGTATTCAACATTCAGGAAAGACAGAATAAAAGGAAAAGGAGGTGGGGTAGCATTGCTGGTTAAGGAGCAAATTAAGGCAATATTTCGGAAGGACATTAGCCTGGATGATGTGGAATCTATATGGGTAGAGCTGCAGAATACCAAAGGAAAAAAAACGTTAGTGGG
Source organism: Pristiophorus japonicus (assembly GCF_044704955.1). Lineage (NCBI taxonomy): Eukaryota > Metazoa > Chordata > Chondrichthyes > Pristiophoridae > Pristiophorus > Pristiophorus japonicus. The sequence continues at coordinate 11,896,190 of NW_027252668.1, read as the reverse complement.
AGTTGTGTACAGACGTCCAAACAGTAGTAGTGATGTTGGGGAGGGCATCAAACATGAAATTAGGGGGGCGTGCAATAAATGGGCAGCAGTTATAATGGGTGACTTTAATATGCACATAGATTGGGTTAACCAAACTGGAAGCAAAACGGTAGAGGTGGATTTCCTGGAGTGCATAAGGGATGGTATTTTAGACCAATATGTCGAGGAACCAACTAGGGGGGAGGCCATCTTAGACTGGGTGTTGTGCAATGAGAGAGGATTAATTAGCAATCTCGTTGTGCGAGGAGCCTTGGGGAAGTGTGACCATAATATGGTGGAATTCCGCATAAGGATGGAGAATGAAACAGTTAATTCAGAGACCATGGTCCAGAAATTAAAGAAGGGTAACTTTGAAGGTATGAGGCGTGAATTGGCTAGGATAGATTGGCGAATGATACATAGAAACATAGAAACATAGAAAATAGGTGCAGGAGCAGGCCATTCAGCCCTTCTAGCCTGCACCGCCATTCAATGAGTTCATGGCTGAACATGAAACTTCAGTAACCCATTCCTGCTTTCTCGCCATAACCCTTGATCCCCCGAGTAGTAAGGACTTCATCTAACTCCCTTTTGAATATATTTAGTGAATTGGCCTCAACTACTTTCTGTGGTAGAGAATTCCACAGGTTCACCACTCTCTGGGTGAAGAGGTTTCTCCTCATCTCGGTCCTAAATGGCTTACCCCTTATCCTCAGACTGTGACCCCTGGTTCTGGACTTCCCCAACATTGGGAACATTCTTTCTGCATCGAACCTGTCTAAACCTGTCAGAATTTTAAACGTTTCTATGAGGTCCCCTCTCATTCTTCTGAACTCCAGTGAATACAAGCCCAGTTGATCCAGTCTTTCTTGATAGGTCAGTCCCGCCATCCCGGGAATCAGTCTGGTGAACCTTCGCTGCACTCCCTCAATAGCAAGAATGTCCGTCCTCAAATTAGGAGACCAAAACTGTACACAATACTCCAGGTGTGGCCTCACCAAGGCCCTGTACAACTGTAGCAACACATCCCTGCCCCTGTATTCAAATCCCCTCGCTATGAAGGCCAACATGCCATTTGCTTTCTTAACCGCCTGCTGTACCTGCATGCTAACCTTCAATGACTGATGTACCATGACACCCAGGTCTCGTTGCACCTTCCCTTTTCCTAATCTGTCACCATTCAGATAATAGTCTGTCTCTCGGTTTTTACCACCAAAGTGGATAACCTCACATTTATCCACATTATACTTCATCTGCCATGCATTTGCCCAGTCACCTAACCTATCCAAGTCACTCTGCAGCCTTATAGCATCCTCCTCGCAACTCACACTGCCACCCAACTTAGTATCATCCGCAAATTTGGAGATACAGCATTTAATCCCCTCGTCTAAATCATTAATGTACAATGTAAACAGCTGGGGCCCCAGCACAGAACCTTGCGGCACTCCACTAGTCACTGCCTGCCATTCTGAAAAGTACCCGTTTACTCCTACTCTTTGCTTCCTGTCTGACAACCAGTTCTCAATCCACGTCAGCACACTACCCCCAATCCCATGTGCTTTAACTTTGCACATTAATCTCTTGTGTGGGACTGTGGATGGGCAATGGCAGACATTTAGAGACCGCATGGATGAACGACAACAATTGTACATTCCTGTCTGTCGTAAAAATATAAAAGGGAAGGTGGCTCAACCGTGGCTATCAAGGGAAATCAGGGATAGCATTAAAGCCAAGGAAGTGGCATACAAATTCGCCAGAAATAGCAGAGAACCCGGAGACTGGGAGAAATTTAGAACTCAGCAGAGGAGGACAAAGGGTTTAATTAGGGCAGGGAAAATGGAGTAAGAGAAGAAGCTTGCAGGGAACATTAAGACGGATTGCAAAAGTTTCTATATATATGTAAAGAGAAAAAGGTTAGTAAAGACAAACGTAGGTCCCCTGCAGTCAGAATCAGGGGAAGTCATAACGGGGAACAAAGAAATGGCGGACCAATTGAACAAGTACTTTGGTTCGGTATTCACTGAGGAGGACACAAACAACCTTCCGGATATAAAAGGAATCGGAGGGTCTAGTAAGGAGGAGGAACTGAGGGAAATCCTTATTAGTCGGGAAATTGTGTTGGGGAAATTGATGGGATTGAAGCCCGATAAATCCCCAGGGCCTGATGGACTGCATCCCAGAGTACCTAAGGAGGTGGCTTTGGAAATAGTGGATGCATTGACAGTCATTTTCCAACATTCCATTGACTCTGGATCAGTTCCTATGGAGTGGAGGGTAGCCAATGTAACCCCACTTTTTTTAAAAAAGGAGGGAAAGAGAAAACAGGGAATTACAGACCGGTCAGCCCGACATCGGTAGTGGGTAAAATGATGGATTCAAATATTAAGGATGTCATCGCAGTGCATTTGGAAAGAGATAATATGATAGGTCCAAGCCAGCATGGATATGTGAAAGGGAAATCATGCTTGACAAATCTTCTGGAATTTTTTGAGGATGTTTCCAGTAGAGTGGACAAAGGAGAACCAGTTGATGTGGTATATTTGGACTTTTAGAAGGCTTTCGACAAGGTCCCACACAAGAGATTAATGATCAAAGTTAAAGCACATGGGATTGGGGGTAGTGTGCTGACATGGATTGAGAACTGCTTCAGACAGGAAGCAAAGAGTAGGAGTAAATGGGGACTTTTCAGAATGGCAGACAGTGACTAGTGGGGTACCGCAAGGTTCTGTGCTGGGGCCCCAGCTGTTTACGCTGTACATTAATGATTTAGACGAGGGGATTAAATGTAGTATCTCCAAATTTGCAGATGACACGAAGTTGGGTGGCAGTGTGAGCTGCAAGGAGGATTCTATGAGGCTGCAGAGCGACTTGGAGAGGTTAGGTGAGTGGGCAAATGCATGGCAGATGAAGTATAATGTAGATAAATGTGAGGTTATCCACTTTGGTGGTAAAAACAGAGAGACAGACTATTATCTGAATGGTGACAGATTAGGAAAAGGGCAGGTGCAAAGAGACCTGGGTGTCATGGTACATCAGTCATTGAAGGTTGGCATGCAGGTACAGCAGGCGGTTAAGAAAGCAAATGGCATGTTGGCCTTCATAGCGAGGGGATTTGAGTACAAGGACAGGGAGGTGTTGCTACAATTGTACAGGGCCTTGATGAGGCCACACCTGGAGTATTGTGTACAGTTTTGGTCTCCTAACCTGAGGAAGGACATTCTTGCTATTGAGGGAGTGCAGCGAAGGTTCACCAGACTGATTCCCGGGATGGCGGGACTGACCAATCAAGAAAGACTGGATCAACTGGGCTTTTATTCACTGGAGTTCAGAAGAATGAGAGGGGACCTCATAGAAACGTTTAAAATTCTGACGGGGTTAGACAGGTTAGATGCAGGAAGAATGTTCCCAATGTTGGGGAAGTCCAGAACCAGGGGACACAGTCTAAGGATAAGGGGGAAGCCATTTAGGACCGAGATGAGGAGGAATTTCTTCACCCAGAGAGTGGTGAACCTGTGGAATTCTCTACCACAGAGTTGTTGAGGCCAATTCACTAAATATATACAAAAATGAGTTAGATGAATCCTTACTACTAGGGGAATCAAGGGGTATGTTGAGAAAGCAGGAATGGGGTACTGAAGTTGCATGTTCAGCCATGAACTCATTGAATGGCGGTGCAGGCTAGAAGGGCCGAATGGCCTACTCTTGCACCTATTTTCTATGTTTCTATGTTTCTAATCGTGGGATCCCTTACAATGAGGCATCAAATCCAGGGACACCTTACACTGAGACATCAAATCCAGGGACACCTTACACTGAGGCATCAAATCGAGGGACCACTTAAAATGAGACATCAAATCCAGGGACCCCTTACACTGAGGCACAAAATCCAGGGACCCTTTACACTGAGACAACAAATCTAGGGACCCCTTACACTGACACATCAAATCCAGGGACCCCTTGTACTGAGGCATCAAATCCAGAGATCCCTTTCACTGAGACATCAAATCCAGGAACCACATCCACTGAGGTGTCAAATCCAGGGATCCCTTACACTGAGGCGTCAAATCCAGGGATCCCTTACACTGAGGCACCAAATCCAGGGAACTCTTACACTGAGACATCAAATCCAGGGACCCCTTACACAGAGGCATCAAATCCAGAGACCCCTTACACGAAGGCACAAAATCCAGGGATCACTTACACTGAAGCATCAAATCCAGGGACCCCTTACACTGAGGCATCAAATCCAGGGACCCCTGACACTGATACACCAAATCCAGGGATCGCTTCTTATGAGGCATCAAATCCATGGACCCCTTACACTGAGGCACCAAATCCAGGGACTCTTTACACTGAGGCACCAAATCCTGGGACCCCTGACACTGAGGCATCAAATCCAGTTACCCCCTTACACTAAGACATCAGATCCAGGGATCCCTTACACCGAGACACGAAGTCCAGGGACCCCGAACACAGACATCAAATCCAGGGACCACTTGCACTGAGACATCAAATCCAGGGACCCATAACACTGAGGATCCAAATCCGGGGACCCCTTGCATTGAGATACGAAATCAAGGGACAACTTATACTGAGGCATCAAATCCAGGGACCCCTTACAATTAGGTTTCAAATTCAGGGACCACTTACACTGAGACATCAAATACAGGGACCCCTTACACTGACACATCAAATCCAGGGACCCCTTACACTGAGGCGTCAAATCCAGGGACCACTTACAATGAGGCACAAAATCCAGGGACCCCTTACACTGAGACATCAAATCCAGGGAACCCTTACACTGAGCCATCAAATCCAGAGACCCCTTACACTGAGAAATCAAATCCAGGGACCCCTTACACTGAGGTGCCAAATCCTGGGACCTCTTACACTGAAGCATCAAATACAGGGACAGCTAACACCGAGACATCAAATCGAGGGACAAGTTGCACTGAGGCATCAAATCGAGGGACCACTTGCACTGAGACATCAAATCCAGGGACCCCTTACAGTGAGTTGCCAAATCCTGGGACCTCTTACACTGAAGCATCAAATCCAGGGACCCCTTACAATGAGACATCAAATCCAGGGACACATTACACTGAAACATCAAATCCAGGGACCCCTTACACTGAGGCATCAAATCCAGTGACCACTTACACTGAGACATCAAATAAAGGGACCCCTTACACTGAGGCATCAAATCCAGGGACCCCTTACACTGAGGCTTCATATCTAGGGACCCCTTACGCTGAGACATCAAATCCAGGGATTCCGTGACACTATGACATCAAATCCAGGGACCCCTTACACTGTGACATCAAATCCAGGGACCCCTGACACTGAGGCAGCAAATCCAGGGACCGTTTACACTGAGATATCAATTCCAGGGACCCCTTACACTGAGGTGTCAAATCCATGGATCCCTTACACTGAGGTGTCAAATCCAGGGACCCCTTACACTGAGGCTTCAAATCCAGGGACCCCTTACACTGAGACATCAAATCCAGGGACCCCTTACACTGAGGCATCAAATCCAGGGACCCCTTACACTGAGGCATCAAATACAGTGAACACTTACAATGAGACATCAAAGTAATGGACCCCTTACACTGAGACACCAAATCCAGGGACCCCTTACACTGTGACATCAAATCCAGGGACCCCTTACACTGAGGTGTCAAATCCAGGGAACACTTACACTGAGACATCAAATCCGGTGACCCCTGACACTGACATCAAATCCAGGCACCCCTTACACTGCGACATCAAATCCAGGCACCCCTTACACTGAGGCATCAAATCCAGGGACCACTTACACTGAGACACCAAATCCAGAGACCCCCTACACTGAGGCATCAAATCCAGGGACCACTTCCACTGAGGCATCAAATCCAGGTACCCCTTCCACTGATACATCAAATCCAGGGACCCCTTACACTGAGACATCAAATCCAGGGAACCCTTACACTGAGGCATCATATCCAGAGACCCCTTACACTGAGAAATCAAATCCAGGGACCCCTTACACTGAGGTGCCAAATCCTGGGACCTCTTACACTGAAGCATCAAATACAGGGACACCTAACACTGAGACATCAAATCGAGGGACAACTTGCACTGAGGCATGAAATCGAGGGACCACTTGCACTGAGACATCAAATCCAAGAACCACTTACACTGAGACATCAAATCCAGGGACCCCTTACACTGAGACATCAAATCCAGGGAACCCGTACACTTAGGTATCAAATCCAGGGACCGTTTACAGCGAGATATCAAATCCAGGGACCTCTTACACTGAGATGTCAAATCCAGGGACCCCTTACACTGAGGTGTCAATTCCAGGGACCCCTTACACTGAGGCTTCAAATCCAGGGACCCCTTACACTGAGACATCAAATCCAGGGACCCCTTACACTGAGGCATCAAATCCAGGGACCCCTTACACTGAGGCAACAAATACAGTGACCACTTACACTGAGACATCAAAGTAATGGACCCCTTACACTGAGGCACCAAATCCAGGGACCGTTTACACTGGGATATCAAATCCAGTGACCCCTTACACTGAGGTGTCAAATCCAAGGAGCCATTACACTGAGACATCAAATCCAGGGACCTCTTACACTGAGGCACCAAATCCAGGGACCCCTTACACTGAGGCACCAAATCCAGGGACACTTTACACTGAGATATCAAATCCAGGGACCCCTTACACTGAGGTGTCAAATCCAGGGAACACTTACACTAAGACATCAAATCCAGGGAGCCCTTGCACTGAGATATCAAATCCAGGGATCCCTAACACTGAGGCACGAAATCCAGGGACACCTTACACTGAGACATGAAATCCAGGGACCCCTTACACTGAGACACCAAATCCAGGGACCCCTTACACTGAGGCTTCAAATCCAGGGAAACCTGATACTGAGACATCAAATCGAGGGACCACTTCCACTGAGACATCAAATCCAGGGACCCCATACACTGTGGCATCAACTACAGGGACCACTTACATTGAGGCACCAAATCCAGGGACCCCTTACACTGAGACATCAAATCCAGTGACCCTTAAACTGAGGCATCAAATCAAGGGACCTCTTACACTGAAGCATCAAATCCACGGACCCCTTACACGAAGACACAAAATGCAGGGACCACTTACACTGATGGTTCAAATCCAGGGACCCCTAACACTGAGGATTCAAATCCAGGGAACCCTTACACTGACACATCAAATCAAAGGACCCCTCACACTGAGGCATCAAATCCAGGGACCACTTACAATGAGACATCAAATTAAGGGACCCCTTACACTGAGGCATCAAATCCAAGGACCCCTTACACAGAGGCACAAAATCCAGGGACCCCTTACACTGAGACACCAAATCCAGAGACCCCTTACACTGAGACATCAAATCCAGGGACCACTTCCACTGAGACATCAAATCCAGGGACCCCTTACACTGAGGCGTCAAATCCAGGGACACCTTATGCTGAGGCATCAAATCCAGTGACCTCTTACACTGAGATATCAAATCCAGGGATCCCTTACACTGAGGCATCAAATCCAGGGACCCCTAACACTGAGACAACAAATCCAGGGATCCCTTACACTGAGGCATCAAATCCAGGGACCATTTAAAATGAGACATCAAATCCAGGGATTCCGATACACTGTGACATCAAATCCAGGGTCCCCTTACACTGTGACATCAAATCCAGGGACCCCTTACACCGAGGCACCAAATCCAGGGACCCCTTACACTGAGGCACCAAATCCAGTGATCCTTTACACTGACACAAAATCCAGGGACCCCTTACACTGAGGCGTCAAATCCAGGGACACCTTATACTGAGGCATCAAATCAAGTGACCTCTTACACTGAGATATCAAATCCAGGGATCCCTTACACTGAGGCATCAAATCCAGGGACCCCTAACACTGAGACAACAAATCCAGGGATCCCTTACACTGAGGCATCAAATCCAGGGACCATTTACAATGAGACATCAAATCCAGGGATTCCCTTACACTGTGACATCAAATCCAGGGACCCCTTACACTCTGACATCAAATCCAGGGACCCCTTACACCGAGGCACCAAATCCAGGGACCCCTTACACTGAGGCACCAAATCCAGTGATCCTTTACACTGAAACCAAATCCAGGGACCCCTTACACTGAGACATCAAATCAAGGGACGCCTTACACTGAGGCATCAAATCCAGTGACCACTTACACTGAGGTGTCAAATCCAGGGAGCCATTATACTGAGACATCAAATCCAGGGACCTCTTACACTGAGGCACGAAAACCAGGGACACCTTACAATGAGACATCAAATTCAGGGAGCCCTTACACTGTGGCATCATATCAAAGGGAACCCTTACATTGAGATACGAAATCAAGGGACAACTTACACTGAGGCATCAAATTAAGGGACCCCTTACACTGAGACATCAAATCCAGGGACCCCTTACACTGAGGCACAAAATCCAGGGACCCCTTACACTGAGGTGTCAAATCCAGTTACCCCCTTACACTAAGACATCAGATCCAGGGATCCCTTACACCGAGACACGAAGTCCAGGGACCCCGAACACAGACATCAAATCCAGGGACCACTTCCACTAAGACATCAAATCCAGGTATCACTTGCACTGAGACATCAAATCCAGGGACCCATAACACTGAGGATCCAAATCCGGGGACCCCTTGCATTGAGATACGAAATCAAGGGACAACTTATACTGAGGCATCAAATCCAGGGACCCCTTACGATTAGGTTTCAAATTCAGGGACCACTTACACTGAGACATCAAATACAGGGACCCCTTACACTGACACATCAAATCCAGGGACCCCTTACACTGAGGCGTCAAATCCAGGGACCACTTACAATGAGGCACAAAATCCAGGGACCCCTTACACTGAGACATCAAATCCAGGGAACCCTTACACTGAGCCATCAAATCCAGAGACCCCTTACACTGAGAAATCAAATCCAGGGACCCCTTACACTGAGGTGCCAAATCCTGGGACCTCTTACACTGAAGCATCAAATACAGGGACAGCTAACACCGAGACATCAAATCGAGGGACAACTTGCACTGAGGCATCAAATCGAGGGACCACTTGCACTGAGACATCAAATCCAGGGACCCCTTACAGTGAGTTGCCAAATCCTGGGACCTCTTACACTGAAGCATCAAATCCAGGGACCCCTTACAATGAGACATCAAATCCAGGGACACATTACACTGAAACATCAAATCCAGGGACCCCTTACACTGAGGCATCATATCTAGGGACCCCTTACGCTGAGACATCAAATCCAGGGATTCCGTGACACTATGACATCAAATCCAGGGACCCCTTACACTGTGACATCAAATCCAGGGACCCCTGACACTGAGGCAGCAAATCCAGGGACCGTTTACACTGAGATATCAATTCCAGGGACCCCTTACACTGAGGTGTCAAATCCATGGATCCCTTACACTGAGGTGTCAAATCCAGGGACCCCTTACACTGAGGCTTCAAATCCAGGGACCCCTTACACTGAGACATCAAATCCAGGGACCCCTTACACTGAGGCATCAAATCCAGGGACCCCTTACACTGAGGCATCAAATACAGTGAACACTTACAATGAGACATCAAAGTAATGGACCCCTTACACTGAGACACCAAATCCAGGGACCCCTTACACTGTGACATCAAATCCAGGGACCCCTTACACTGAGGTGTCAAATCCAGGGAACACTTACACTGAGACATCAAATCCGGTGACCCCTGACACTGACATCAAATCCAGGCACCCCTTACACTGCGACATCAAATCCAGGCACCCCTTACACTGAGGCATCAAATCCAGGGACCACTTACACTGAGACACCAAATCCAGAGACCCCCTACACTGAGGCATCAAATCCAGGGACCACTTCCACTGAGGCATCAAATCCAGGTACCCCTTCCACTGATACATCAAATCCAGGGACCCCTTACACTGAGACATCAAATCCAGGGAACCCTTACACTGAGGCATCATATCCAGAGACCCCTTACACTGAGAAATCAAATCCAGGGACCCCTTACACTGAGGTGCCAAATCCTGGGACCTCTTACACTGAAGCATCAAATACAGGGACAGCTAACACTGAGACATCAAATCGAGGGACAACTTGCACTGAGGCATCAAATCGAGGGACCACTTGCACTGAGACATCAAATCCAAGAACCACTTACACTGAGACATCAAATCCAGGGACCCCTTACACTGAGACATCAAATCCAGGGAACCCGTACACTTAGGTATCAAATCCAGGGACCGTTTACAGCGAGATATCAAATCCAGGGACCTCTTACACTGAGATGTCAAATCCAGGGACCCCTTACACTGAGGTGTCAATTCCAGGGACCCCTTACACTGAGGCTTCAAATCCAGGGACCCCTTACACTGAGACATCAAATCCAGGGACCCCTTACACTGAGGCATCAAATCCAGGGACCCCTTACACTGAGGCAACAAATACAGTGACCACTTACACTGAGACATCAAAGTAATGGACCCCTTACACTGAGGCACCAAATCCAGGGACCGTTTACACTGGGATATCAAATCCAGTGACCCCTTACACTGAGGTGTCAAATCCAAGGAGCCATTACACTGAGACATCAAATCCAGGGACCTCTTACACTGAGGCACCAAATCCAGGGACCCCTTACACTGAGGCACCAAATCCAGGGACACTTTACACTGAGATATCAAATCCAGGGACCCCTTACACTGAGGTGTCAAATCCAGGGAACACTTACACTAAGACATCAAATCCAGGGAGCCCTTGCACTGAGATATCAAATCCAGGGATCCCTAACACTGAGGCACGAAATCCAGGGACACCTTACACTGAGACATGAAATCCAGGGACCCCTTACACTGAGACACCAAATCCAGGGACCCCTTACACTGAGGCTTCAAATCCAGGGAAACCTGATACTGAGACATCAAATCGAGGGACCACTTCCACTGAGACATCAAATCCAGGGACCCCATACACTGTGGCATCAACTACAGGGACCACTTACATTGAGGCACCAAATCCAGGGACCCCTTACACTGAGACATCAAATCCAGTGACCCTTAAACTGAGGCATCAAATCAAGGGACCCCTTACACGAAGACACAAAATGCAGGGACCACTTACACTGATGGTTCAAATCCAGGGACCCCTAACACTGAGGATTCAAATCCAGGGAACCCTTACACTGACACATCAAATCAAAGGACCCCTCACACTGAGGCATCAAATCCAGGGACCACTTACAATGAGACATCAAATTAAGGGACCCCTTACACTGAGGCATCAAATCCAAGGACCCCTTACACAGAGGCACAAAATCCAGGGACCCCTTACACTGAGACACCAAATCCAGAGACCCCTTACACTGAGACATCAAATCCAGGGACCACTTCCACTGAGACATCAAATCCAGGGACCCCTTACACTGAGGCGTCAAATCCAGGGACACCTTATGCTGAGGCATCAAATCCAGTGACCTCTTACACTGAGATATCAAATCCAGGGATCCCTTACACTGAGGCATCAAATCCAGGGACCCCTAACACTGAGACAACAAATCCAGGGATCCCTTACACTGAGGCATCAAATCCAGGGACCATTTAAAATGAGACATCAAATCCAGGGATTCCGATACACTGTGACATCAAATCCAGGGTCCCCTTACACTGTAACATCAAATCCAGGGACCCCTTACACCGAGGCACCAAATCCAGGGACCCCTTACACTGAGGCACCAAATCCAGTGATCCTTTACACTGACACAAAATCCAGGGACCCCTTACACTGAGGCGTCAAATCCAGGGACACCTTATACTGAGGCATCAAATCAAGTGACCTCTTACACTGAGATATCAAATCCAGGGATCCCTTACACTGAGGCATCAAATCCAGGGACCCCTAACACTGAGACAACAAATCCAGGGATCCCTTACACTGAGGCATCAAATCCAGGGACCATTTACAATGAGACATCAAATCCAGGGATTCCCTTACACTGTGACATCAAATCCAGGGACCCCTTACACTCTGACATCAAATCCAGGGACCCCTTACACCGAGGCACCAAATCCAGGGACCCCTTACACTGAGGCACCAAATCCAGTGATCCTTTACACTGAAACCAAATCCAGGGACCCCTTACACTGAGACATCAAATCAAGGGACGCCTTACACTGAGGCATCAAATCCAGTGACCACTTACACTGAGGTGTCAAATCCAGGGAGCCATTATACTGAGACATCAAATCCAGGGACCTCTTACACTGAGGCACGAAAACCAGGGACACCTTACAATGAGACATCAAATTCAGGGAGCCCTTACACTGTGGCATCATATCAAAGGGAACCCTTACATTGAGATACGAAATCAAGGGACAACTTACACTGAGGCATCAAATTAAGGGACCCCTTACACTGAGACATCAAATCCAGGGACCCCTTACACTGAGGTGTCAAATCCAGGGATCTCTTGCACTGAGGCGTCAAATCCTGTGACCTCTTACACTGCGACATCAAATCCAGGGAGCCCTTGCACTGAGACATCAAATCCAGGGACCGCTAACACTGAGGCACGAAATCCAGGAACACCTTACACTGAGACATCAAATCCAGTGACCCTTAAACTGAGGCATCAAATCAAGGGACCTCTTACAATGAAGCATCAAATCCAGGGACCACTTACACTGAGGCACCAAACCCAGGGACCTCTTACACTGATGGATCAAATCCAAGGACCCTGACACTGTGGCATGAAATCCAGGGACCCCTTACATTGAGATACGAAATCAAGGGACAACTTACAATGAGGCACCAAATCCTGGGACCCCTTACACTGATGCACCAAATCCAGGGATCGCTTACAATGAGGCACCAAATCCTGGGACCCCTTACAATGAGGCATCAAATACAGGGACCCCTGAAACTGAGGCATCAAATCAAGGGACCTCTTACAATGAGACATCAAATCCAGGGACGTCTTACACTGAGGCATCCAATCCAGTGACCACTTGCACTGAGGCACCAAATCCAGGGACCCCTTACACTGAGGCATCAAATCCAGGTACCACTTACAATGAGACATCAAATTAAGGGACCCCTTACACTGAGACTTCAAATCCAGGGATCTCTTACACTGAGGCGTCAAATCCTGGGACCTCTTACACTGCGACATCAAATCCAGGGAGCCCTTGCACTGAGACATCAAATCCAGGGACCGCTAACACTGAGGCACGAAATCCAGGGACACCTTACACTGAGACATCAAATCCAGTGACCCCTTACACTGAGTAATCAAATCCAGGGATCACTTACAATGAGAAATCAAATCCAGGGACCCCTTACACTGAGACATCAAATCCAGGGACCCCTTACACTGACACATCAAATCCAGTGACCCTTAAACTGAGGCATCAAATCAAGGGACCTCTTACACTGAAGCATCAAATCCAGGGACCCCTTACACTGAGGTGTCAAATCCAGGGACCTCTTACACTGAGGCATCAAATCCAGGGACCCCTTACACTGATGCACCAAATCCAGGGATCGCTTACAATGAGGCACCAAATCCTGGGACCCCTTACAATGAGGCATCAAATACAGGGACCCCTTTAACTGACAATAAAATGCAGGGACCACTTACAATGAGACATCAAATCCAGGGACGTCTTACACCGAGGCATCCAATCCAGTGACCACTTGCACTGAGACATCAAATCCAGTGACCCTGAAACTGAGGCATCAAATCAAGGGACCTCTTACACTGAAGCATCAAATCCAGGGACCCCTAACACCGAGGCATCAAATCCAGGGACCCCTTACACTGAGGCACAAAATCCAGGGACACCTTACACTGAGACACCAAATCCAGAGACCCCTTACACTGAGACTTCAAATCCAGGGACCCCTTATACTGAGGCATCAAATCCAGTGACCACTGACACTGAGACATCAAATCCAGGGACCCCTTACACTGCGACATCAAATCCAGGGATCCCTTGCACTGAGACATCAAATCCAGGGACCGCTATCACTGAGGCACGAAATCCAGGGACACCTTACACTGAGACATCAAATCCAGTGACCTTAAACTGAGGCATCAAATCAAGGGACCTCTTATACTGAAGCATCAAATCCAGGGACACCTAACACTGAGACATCAAATCGCGGGACCACTTACAATGAGGCATCAACTACAGGGACCCCTTACACTGAGACATCAAATCCAGGGAGCCCTTACACTGAGGCATCAAATTCAGGGACCTCTTACACTGATGGATCAAATCCAGGGACCCCTAACACTGATGCACCAAATCTAGGGATCGCTTACAATGAGGCACCAAATCCAGGGATCGCTTACAATGAGGCACCAAATCCTGGGACCCCTTACAATGAGGCATCAAATACAGGGACCCCTGAAACTGAGGCATCAAATCAAGGGACCTCTTACAATGAGACATCAAATCCAGGGACGTCTTACACTGAGGCATCCAATCCAGTGACCACTTGCAATGAGGCACCAAATCCAGGGACCCCTTACACTGAGGCATCAAATCCAGGTACCACTTACAATGAGACATCCAATTAAGAGACCCCTTACACAGAGACTTCAAAAGGGATCTCTTACACTGAGGCGTCAAATCCTGGGACCTCTTACAATGCGACATCAAATCCAGGGACCATTGCACTGAGACATCAAATCCAGGGACCGCTAACACTGAGGCACGAAATCCAGGAACACCTTACACTGAGACATCAAATCCAGTGACCCTTAAACTGAGGCATCAAACCCAGGGATGCCTTACACTGAGGCATCAAACCCAGTGACCACTTACACTGAGACATCAAAGTAATGGACCCCTTACACTGAGGCATCAAATCCAGGGACCACTGAGACTAAGACATCAAATCCAGGGAGCCCTTGCACTGAGACATCAAATCCAGGGACCGCTAACACTGAGTAATCAAATCCAGGGACCACTTACAATGAGAAATCAAATCCAGGGACCCCTTACACTGAGACATCAAATCCAGGGACCCCTTACACTGAGGCATCAAATCCAGGGACCACCTACAATGAGACATCAAATCCAGAGACCCCTTACACTGACACATCAAATCCAGTGACCCTTAAACTGAGGCATCAAATCAAGGGACCTCTTACACTGAAGCATCAAATCCAGGGACCCCTTACACTGAGTCATCAAATCCAGGGACCCCTTACACTGATGCACCAAATCCAGGGATCGCTTACAATGAGGCACCAAATCCTGGGACCCCTTACAATGAGGCATCAAATACAGGGACCCCTTAAACTGACACATAAAATCCAGGGACCACTTACAATGAGACATCAAATCCAGGGACGTCTTACACTGAGGCATCCAATCCAGTGACCACTTGCACTGAGACATCAAATCCAGTGACCCTGAAACTGAGGCATTAAATCAAGGGACCTCTTACACTGAAGCATCAAATCCAGGGACCCCTAACACTGAGGCATCAAATCCAGGGACCCCTTACACTGAGGCACAAAATCCAGGCACCCCTTACACTGAGACACCAAATCCAGAGACCCCTTACACTGAGACTTCAAATCCAGGGACCCCTTACACTGAGGCATCAAATCCAGTGACCAACTACACTGAGACATCAAATCCAGGGACCTCTTACACTAAGGCTTCAAATCTAGGGACACCTTACACTGACATCAAATCCAGGGACCCCTTACACTGAGACAACAAATCCAGTGACCACTGACACTGAGACATCAAATCCAGGGACCCCTTACACTGCGACATCAAATCCAGGGATCCCTTGCACTGAGACATCAAATCCAGGGACCGCTATCACTGAGGCACGAAATCCAGGGACACCTTACACTGAGACATCAAATCCAGTGACCCTTAAACTGAGGCATCAAATCAAGGGACCTCTTACACTAAAGCATCAAATCCAGGGACACCTAACACTGAGACATCAAATCGAGGGACCACTTACAATGAGGCATCAACTACAGCGACCCCTTACACTGAGACATCAAATCCAGGGAGCCCTTACACTGAGGCATCAAATTCAGGGACCTCTTACACTGATGGATCAAATCCAGGGACCCCTTACATTGATATACGAAATCAAGGGACAATTACACTGAGGCATCAAATCCACGGACCCCTAACACTAATGCACCAAATCCAGGGATCGCTTACAATGAGGCACCAAATCCTGGGACCCCTTACAATGAGGCATCAAATCCAGCGACCACTTACAATGAGACACCAAATCCAGGGACCACTTCCACTTAGACATCAGATCCAGGGACCCCTTACACTTAGACATAAAATCCAGGGTCCCCTTACAATGAGACATCAAATCCAGGGACCCCTTACACTGAGGCACAAAATCCAGGGATTCCGTTACACTGACATCAAATCCAGGGACGCCTTACACTGTCGCACCAAATCCAGGGACGCCTTACACTGCGACATCAAATCCAGGGTCCCCTTACAATGAGACATCAAATCCAGGGAGCCATTACACTGAGCCATCAAATCCAGGGACCCCTTACACTGCGACATCAAATCCAGGGACACCTTACACTGAGGCATCAAATCCAGGGACAACTTACACTAAGACATCAAATCCAGGGAGCCCTTACACTGACACCAAATCAAGGGACCTCTTACACTAAAGCATCAAATCCAGGGACACCTAACACTGAGACATCAAATCGAGGGACCACTTACAATGAGGCATCAACTACAGGGACCCCTTACACTGAGACATCAAATCCAGGGAGCCCTTGCACTGAGGCATCAAATCCAGGGACCGCTAACACTGAGGCACGAAATCCTGGGACACCTTAAACTGAGACATCAAATCCAGGGACCACTTCCATTGAGATATCAAATCCAGGGACCCCTTACACTGTGGCATTAACTCCAGGGACCACTTACAATGAGACATCAAATCAAGGGACCTCTTACACTGAGGCATCAAATCCAGGGACCCCTAACACTGAGGCACCAAATCCTGGGACCCCTTACAATGAGGCACCAAATCCTGGGACCCCTTATAATGAGGCATCAAATCCAGGGACCCCTTACACTGATGCATCAAATCCGGGGACCACTTACAATGAGACATCAAATTAAGTGACCCCTTAAACTGAGGCATCCAATCCAGTGACGACTTATACTGAAACATCAAAGTAAGGGACCCCTTACACTGAGGCACCAAATCCAGTGACCCTGAAACTGAGTAATCAAATCAAGGTACCTCTTACACTGAAGCATCAAATCCAGGGATCGCTTACAATGAGGCTTCAAATCCAGTGACCCTTAAACTGAGACATCAAATGCATGGACCTCTTACACTGAGGCATCAACTCCAGGGACCCCTTACACTGAGACATCAAATCCAGGGAGCCCTTACACTGGTCATCAAATCCAGAGACCCGTTACACGAAGACACAAAATCCAGGGACCTCTTACACTGATGGATCAAATCCAGGGACGCCTGACACTGAGGCACCAAATCCTGGGACCCCTTACACTGAGACATCAAATCATGGGACGCCTTACACTGAGGCATCAAATCCAGGGACCCCTTACACTGAGACATCAAATCCAGGGACCCCTTACACTGAGGTGTCAAATCCAGGGACCTCTTACAATGAAGCATCAAATCCAGGGACACCTAACAGTGAGACATCAAATCCAGAGACCCCTTGCACTGAGACATCAAATCCAGGGAACCCTTACACTGAGGCATCAAATCATGGGACCACTTCCACTGAGACATCAAATCCAGGGGCCCCTTACACTGAGACATCAAATCCAGGGAACCCTTACACTGAGGCATCAAATCCAGGGACCACTTACACTGAGACATCAAATCCAGGGTCCCCTTACACTGAGACATCAAATCCAGGGACCACTTCCACTGAGACATCAAATCCAGAGACCCCTTACACTGAGGCATCAAATCCAGGGACCACTTACAATGAGACATCAAATTAAGGGACCCCTTACACTGAGGCATCAAATCCAGAGACCCCTTACACTGAGGCATCAAATTTAGGGACCTCTTACACTGAAGCATCAAATCCAGGGACACCTAACACTGAGACATCAAATCCAGGGACCCCTTACAATGAGACATCAAATCCAGGGACCACATACACTGAGGCATCAAATCCAGGGACCACTTACAATGAGACATCAAATTAAGGGACCCCTTACACTGAGGCATCAAATCCAGGGACCCCTTACACTGAGGCACAAAATCCAGGGACCTCTTACACTGAAGCATCAAATCCAGGGACACCGAACACGGAGACATCAAATGGAGGGACCACTGACATTGAGGCATCAAATCCAGGGACCACTTCCACTGAGGCATCAAATCCAGGTACCCCTTCCACTGAGACATCAAATCCAGGAACCCCTTACACTGAGGCTTCAAATCCAGGGACCACTTATACTGAGACATCAAATCCAGGGTCCCGTTACACAGACAACAAATCCAGTGACCCTTGACACGAAGACACAAAATCCAGGGACCTCTTACACTGATGGATCAAATCCAGGGACCCCTTACACTGAGGCATCAAATCCAGGGACCCCTTACACTGAGGCACAAAATCCAGGCACCCCTTACACTGAGACACCAAATCCAGAGACTCCTTACACTGAGACTTCAAATCCAGGGACCCCTTACACTGAGGCATCAAATCCAGTGACCAACTACACTGAGACATCAAATCCAGGGACCTCTTACACTGAGGCTTCAAATCCAGGGACACCTTACACTGACATCAAATACAGGGACCCCTCACACTGAGACAACAAATCCAGTGACCACTGACACTGAGACATCAAATCCAGGGACCCCTTACACTGCGACATCAAATCCAGGGATCCCTTGCACTGAGACATCAAATCCAGGGACCGCTATCACTGAGGCACGAAATCCAGGGACACCTTACACTGAGACATCAAATCCAGTGACCCTTAAACTGAGGCATCAAATCAAGGGACCTCTTACACTAAAGCATCAAATCCAGGGACACCTAACACTGAGACATCAAATCGAGGGACCACTTACAATGAGGCATCAACTACAGGGACCCCTTACACTGAGACATCAAATCCAGGGAGCCCTTACACTGAGGCATCAAATTCAGGGACCTCTTACACTGATGGATCAAATCCAGGGACCCCTTACATTGATATACGAAATCAAGGGACAATTACACTGAGGCATCAAATCCACGGACCCCTAACACTGATGCACCAAATCCAGGGATCGCTTACAATGAGGCACCAAATCCTGGGACCCCTTACAATGAGGCATCAAATCCAGCGACCACTTACAATGAGACACCAAATCCAGGGACCACTTCCACTTAGACATCAGATCCAGGGACCCCTTACACTTAGACATAAAATCCAGGGTCCCCTTACAATGAGACATCAAATCCAGGGACCCCTTACACTGAGGCACAAAATCCAGGGATTCCGTTACACTGACATCAAATCCAGGGACGCCTTACACTGTCGCACCAAATCCAGGGACGCCTTACACTGCGACATCAAATCCAGGGTCCCCTTACAATGAGACATCAAATCCAGGGAGCCATTACACTGAGCCATCAAATCCAGGGACCCCTTACACTGCGACATCAAATCCAGGGACACCTTACACTGAGGCATCAAATCCAGGGACAACTTACACTAAGACATCAAATCCAGGGAGCCCTTACACTGACACCAAATTCAGGGACCTCTCCAACTGAAGCATCAAATCCAGGGACCCCTTACACTGAGCATCAAATCCATGGAACCTTAACACTGAGACATCAAATCCAGGGAGCCCTTGCACTGAGGCATCAAATCCAGGGACCGCTAACACTGAGGCACGAAATCCTGGGACACCTTAAACTGAGACATCAAATCCAGGGACCCCTTACAATGAGGCATCAAATCCAGCGACCACTTACAATGAGACATCAAATCAAGGGACCTCTTACACTGAGGCATCACATCCAGGGACACCTAACACTGAGACATCAAATCGAGGAACCACTTACACTGAGGCATCACATCCAGGGACCCCTTACACTGAGGCACCAAATCCTGGGAACCCTTACAATGAGGCACCAAATCCTGGGACCCCTTACAATGAGGCATCAAATCCAGGGACCCCTTACACTGAGGCATCAAATCCGGGGACCACTTACAATGAGACATCAAATTAAGTGACCCCTTAAACTGAGGCATCCAATCCAGTGACGACTTATGCTGAAACATCAAAGTAAGGGACCCCTTACACTGAGGCACCAAATCCAGTGACCCTGAAACTGAGTCATCAAATCAAGGTACCTCTTACACTGAAGCATCAAATCCAGGGATCGCTTACAATGAGGCTTCAAATCCAGTGACCCTTAAACTGAGACATCAAATCCATGGACCTCTTACACTGAGGCATCAACTCCAGGGACCCCTTACACTGAGACATCAAATCCAGGGAGCCCTTACACTGAGGCATCAAATCCAGAGACCCCTTACACGAAGACACAAAATCCAGGGACCTCTTACACTGATGGATCAAATCCAGGGACCCCTGACACTGAGGCACCAAATCATGGGACGCCTTACACTGAGGCATCAAATCCAGGGACCCCTTACACTGAGACATCAAATCCAGGGACCCCTTACACAGAGGTGTCAAATCCAGGGACCTCTTACAATGAAGCATCAAATCCAGGACACCTAACAGTGAGACATCAAATCCAGAGACCCCTTGCACTGAGACATCAAATCCAGGGAACCCTTACACTGAGGCATCAAATCATGGGACCACTTCCACTGAGACATCAAATCCAGGGGCCCCTTACACTGAGACATCAAATCCAGGGAACCCTTACACTGAGGCATCAAATCCAGGGACCAGTTACACTGAGACATCAAATCCAGGGTCCCCTTACACTGAGACATCAAATCCAAGGACCACTTCCACTGAGACATCAAATCCAGAGACCCCTTACACAGAGATGTCAAATTTAGGGACCTCTTACACTGAAGCATCAAATCCAGGGACACCTAACACTGAGACATCAAATCCAGGGACCCCTTACAATGAGACATCAAATCCAGGGACCACATACACTGAGGCATCAAATCCAGGGACCACTTACAATGAGACATCAAATTAAGGGACCCCTTACACTGAGGCATCAAATCCAGGGACCCCTTACACTGAGGCACAAAATCCAGGGACCTCTTACACTGAAGCATCAAATCCAGGGACACCGAACACGGAGACATCAAATGGAGGGACCACTGACATTGAGGCATCAAATCCAGGGACCACTTCCACTGAGGCATCAAATCCAGGTACCACTTCCACTGAGACATCAAATCCAGGAACCCCTTACACTGAGGCTTCAAATCCAGGGACCCCTTATACTGAGACATCAAATCCAGGGTCCCGTTACACAGACAACAACTCCAGTGACCCTTGACACGAAGACACAAAATCCAGGGACCTCTTACACTGATGGATCAAATCCAGGGACCCCTTACACAGAGGCATCAAATCCAGGGACCCGTTACACTGAGGCATCAAATCCAGGGACCTCTTACACTGATGCACCAAATCCAGGGATCGCTTACAATGAGGCACCAAATCCTGGGACCCCTTACAATGAGGCATCAAATCCAGGGACCCCTTAAACTGACACATCAAATCTAGGTACCCCTTACATTGAGGCATCAAATACAGGGACCACTTACAATGAGACATCAAATTAAGGGACCCCTTACACTGAGACATCAAATCCAGTGACCCCTTACACTGAGGCACAAAATCCAGGGACCTCTTACACTGAAGCATCAAATCCAGGGGCACCTAACATTGTGGCATCAAATCCAGGGATCACTTCCACTGAGGCATCAATTCCAGGTACCCCTTCCACTGAAGCATCAAATCCAGGGAGTCCTTACACTGAGGCATCAAATCAAGGGACCACTTACATTGAGATACGAAATCAAGGGACAACTTACACTGACGCATCAAATCCAGTGACCTCTGACACTGATACACCAAATCCAGGGATCGCTTACAATGAGGCATCAAATCCAGGGATCCCGTGCACTGAGCCATCAAATCCAGGGGCCCCTTACACTGAGGCATCAAATCCAGGGACCTCTTACACGGATGCACCAAATCCAGGGATCGCTTACAATGAGGCACCAAATCCTGGGACCCCTTACAATGAGGCATCAAATCCAGGGACCCCTTAAACTGACACATCAAATCTAGGGACCCCTTACACTGAGGCATCAAATCCAGCGACCCCATACAATGAGGCATCAAATCCAGGGACCGCTTACACTGAGCATTCAAATCCTGGGACACCTTGCACTGAGAAAACAAATTCGGGGAAACCTTACACTGAGGGATCAAATCCTGGGACCAGTTACAATGAGGCACCAAAACCAGGGACCCCATACACTGAGGCATCAAATCCAGGGACCCCTTACACTGAGGTATCAAATCCAGGGACCCCTTATATTGAGATACGAAATCAAGGGACAATTTACACTGAGGCAACAAATCCAGGGACCCCTTACACTGATGCACCAAATCCAGAGATCGCTTACAATGAGGCACCAAATCCTGGTTCCCCTTACACTGAGACATCAAATCCAGGGACCCCTTACATTGAGGCATCAAAAACAGGGACCACTTACAATGAGACATCAAATTAAGGGACCCCTTACATTGAGACATCAAATCCAGGGGCACCTAACATTGAGACATCAAATGCAGGGACCACTTACATTGAGGCATCAATTCCAGGTACCACTTCCACTGAGACATCAAATCCAGGGGCCCCTTACACTGAGGCATCAACTCCAGGGACCTCTTAAACAGGCATTAAATCCATGGACCCCTTTCACTGAAACATCAAATCCAGGGTCCCCTTACACTCATGGATCAAACCCACGGATCCCTGACACTGAGGCATCAAATCCAGTGACCGCTTACACTGAGGATTCAAATCCCTGGAACCCTTGCACTGAGAAACCAAATTCGGGGAAGCCTTACACTGAGGGATCAAATCCAGGGATCCCTTACACTGTGGCATCAAATCCAGGGATCCCTTGTACTGTGACATCAAATTCAGGGACCGCTAACACTGAGGCCCCAAATCCAGGGAACCTTTACACTGAGATATCAAATCCAGGGACCCCTTACACTGCGGTGTCAAATCCAGGACCCCTTTCACTGAGACTTCAAATCCAGGGACCCCTTACACTGAAGCATCAAATCCAGGAACACCTAAAACAGAGACATCAAATCAACGGACCACTTACACCCAGGCATCAAATCCAGGGACCATTAACACTGAGGCATTAAATCAATGGACCCCTTTCACTGAGGCATCAAATCCAGGGACGCCTTACACTGAGGCTTCAAATCCAGGGACCCCATACACTGAGGCATAAAATCCAGTGACCGCTGATACTGGAACTTCAAATCCAGGGACCCCTTACACTAAGATATCAAATACAGTGATCCCTTACACTCAGGCACCAACTCCAGATAACCCTTACACTGAGACACCAAATCCAGCGATCCCTTACACTGAGCAACCAAATCCAGGGAGCCCTGACACTGAGGCATCAAATCCAGGGACACCTTACACGAAGGCACAAAATCCAAGGACCCCTGACACTGAGGCCTCAAATCCAGTCACCCCTTACACTGAGGCATCAATTCCAGGGACACCTTACATTGACGCATCAAATACAGGGACCACTTACACTGAGACATCAAATTAAGGGACCCCTTACACTGAGACATTCAATCCAGGGACCACTTACAATGAGACATCAAATCCAGGGACCCCTTACACTGAGGCACAAAATCCAGGGACCTCTTACACTGAAGCATCAAATCCAGGGACACCTAACACTGAGACATCAAATGGAGGGACCACTTACATTGAGGCATCAAATCCAGGGACCCCTTCCACTGAGGCATCAAATCCAGGGACCCCTTCCACTGAGGCATCAAATCCAGGGACCACTTACACTAAGACATCAAATCCAGGGAGCCCTTGCACTGAGACATCAAATCCAGGGTCCCCTAACACTGAGGCACGAAATCCAGGGACACCTTACACGAAGACACAAAATCCAGGGACCTCGTACACTGATGGATCAAATCCAGGGACCCCTTATATTGAGATACGAAATCAAGGGACAATTTACACTGAGGCATCAAATCCAGGGAGCCCTTGCACTGAGACATCACATCGAGGGACCACTTACACTGAGGCATCAAATCCAGAGACCCCTTACACGAAGACACAAAATCCAGGGACCTCTTACACTGATGGATCAAATCCAGCGACCCCTGACACTGAGCCATCAAATCCAGGGACCCCTTGCACTGAGGCATCAAATCCAGGGACCCCTTATAATGAGATACGAAATCAAGGGACAATTTACACTGAGGCATCAAATCCAGGGACCCCTTACACTGATACACCAATTCCAGGGATCGCTTACACTGAGACATCAAATCCAGGTACCACTTCCACTGAGACATCAAATCCAGGGACCCCTTACACTGAGACATCAAATCCAGGGTCCCCTTAAATTGAGACATAAAATCCAGGGATATTTACACTGAGGCACAAAATCCAAGGACCGCTTACACTGAGACATCAAATCCAGGGACCCCTTACACTGAGACATCAAATCGAGGGTCCACTTACATTGAGGCATCAAATCCAGGGACCCCTTACACTGAGGCATCAAATCCAGGGACCAATTACAATGAAACACTAAATCCAGAGACCCCTTACACTGAGACATCAAATCCAGGGACCCCTTACACTGAGGCACCAAATCCTGGGACCCCTTACAATGAGGCACCAAATCCTGGGACCCCTTACAATGAGGCATCAAATCCAGGGACCCCTTACACTGAGGCATCAAATCCGGGGACCACTTACAATGAGACATCAAATTAAGTGACCCCTTAAACTGAGGCATCCAATCCAGTGACGACTTATACTGAAACATCAAAGTAAGGGACCCCTTACACTGAGGCACCAAATCCAGTGACCCTGTAACTGAGTCATCAAATCAAGGTACCTCTTACACTGAAGCATCAAATCCAGGGATCGCTTACAATGAGGCTTCAAATCCAGTGACCCTTAAACTGAGACATCAAATCCATGGACCTCTTACACTGAGGCATCAACTCCAGGGACCCCTTACACTGAGACATCAAATCCAGGGAGCCCTTACACTGAGGCATCAAATCCAGAGACCCCTTACACGAAGACACAAAATCCAGAGACCTCTTACACTGATGGATCAAATCCAGGGACCCCTGACACTGAGGCACCAAATCCTGGGACCCCTTACACTGAGACATCAAATCATGGGACGCCTTACACTGAGGCATCAAATCCAGGGACCCCTTACACTGAGACATCAAATCCAGGGACCCCTTACACAGAGGTGTCAAATCCAGGGACCTCTTACAATGAAGCATCAAATCCAGGACACCTAACAGTGAGACATCAAATCCAGAGACCCCTTGCACTGAGACATCAAATCCAGGGAACCCTTACACTGAGGCATCAAATCATGGGACCACTTCCACTGAGACATCAAATCCAGGGGCCCCTTACACTGAGACATCAAATCCAGGGAACCCTTACACTGAGGCATCAAATCCAGGGACCAGTTACACTGAGACATCAAATCCAGGGTCCCCTTACACTGAGACATCAAATCCAGGGACCACTTCCACTGAGACATCAAATCCAGAGACCCCTTACACAGAGATGTCAAATTTAGGGACCTCTTACACTGAAGCATCAAATCCAGGGACACCTAACACTGAGACATCAAATCCAGGGACCCCTTACAATGAGACATCAAATCCAGGGACCACATACACTGAGGCATCAAATCCAGGGACCACTTACAATGAGACATCAAATTAAGGGACCCCTTACACTGAGGCATCAAATCCAGGGACCCCTTACACTGAGGCACAAAATCCAGGGACCTCTTACACTGAAGCATCAAATCCAGGGACACCGAACACGGAGACATCAAATGGAGGGACCACTGACATTGAGGCATCAAATCCAGGGACCACTTCCACTGAGGCATCAAATCCAGGTACCACTTCCACTGAGACATCAAATCCAGGAACCCCTTACACTGAGGCTTCAAATCCAGGGACCCCTTATACTGAGACATCAAATCCAGGGTCCCGTTACACAGACAACAACTCCAGTGACCCTTGACACGAAGACACAAAATCCAGGGACCTCTTACACTGATGGATCAAATCCAGGGACCCCTTACACAGAGGCATCAAATCCAGGGACCCGTTACACTGAGGCATCAAATCCAGGGACCTCTTACACTGATGCACCAAATCCAGGGAATGCTTACAATGAGGCACCAAATCCTGGGACCCCTTACAATGAGGCATCAAATCCAGGGACCCCTTAAACTGACACATCAAATCGAGGGACCCCTTACATTGAGGCATCAAATACAGGGACCACTTACAATGAGACATCAAATTAAGGGACCCCTTACACTGAGACATCAAATCCAGTGACCCCTTACACTGAGGCACAAAATCCAGGGACCTCTTACACTGAAGCATCAAATCCAGGGGCACCTAACATTGTGGCATCAAATCCAGGGATCACTTCAACTGAGGCATCAATTCCAGGTACCCCTTCCACTGAAGCATCAAATCCAGGGAATCCTTACACTGAGGCATCAAATCAAGGGACCACTTACATTGAGATACGAAATCAAGGGACAACTTACACTGACGCATCAAATCCAGTGACCTCTGACACTGATACACCAAATCCAGGGATCGCTTACAATGAGGCATCAAATCCAGGGATCCCGTGCACTGAGCCATCAAATCCAGGGGCCCCTTACACTGAGGCATCAAATCCAGGGACCTCTTACACTGATGCACCAAATCCAGGGATCGCTTACAATGAGGCACCAAATCCTGGGACCCCTTACAATGAGGCATCAAATCCAGGGACCCCTTAAACTGACACATCAAATCCAGGGACCCCTTACACTGAGGCATCAAATCCAGCGACCCCATACAATGAGGCATCAAATCCAGGGACCGCTTACACTGAGCATTCAAATCCTGGGACACCTTGCACTGAGAAAACAAATTCGGGGAAACCTGACACTGAGGGATCAAATCCTGGGACCAGTTACAATGAGGCACCAAAACCAGGGACCCCATACACTGAGGCATCAAATCCAGGGACCCCTTACACTGAGGTATCAAATCCAGGGACCCCTTATATTGAGATACGAAATCAAGGGACAATTTACACTGAGGCAACAAATCCAGGGACCCCTTACACTGATGCACCAAATCCAGGGATCGCTTACAATGAGGCACCAAATCCTGGTTCCCCTTACACTGAGACATCAAATCCAGGGACCCCTTACATTGAGGCATCAAATACAGGGACCACTTACAATGAGACATCAAATTAAGGGACCCCTTACATTGAGACATCAAATCCAGGGGCACCTAACATTGAGACATCAAATGCAGGGACCACTTACATTGAGGCATCAATTCCAGGTACCACTTCCACTGAGACATCAAATCCAGGGGCCCCTTACACTGAGGCATCAACTCCAGGGACCTCTTAAACAGGCATTAAATCCATGGACCCCTTTCACTGAAACATCAAATCCAGGGTCCCCTTACACTCATGGATCAAACCCACGGATCCCTGACACTGAGGCATCAAATCCAGTGACCGCTTACACTGAGGATTCAAATCCCTGGAACCCTTGCACTGAGAAACCAAATTCGGGGAAGCCTTACACTGAGGGATCAAATCCAGGGATCCCTTACACTGTGGCATCAAATCCAGGGATCCCTTGTACTGTGACATCAAATTCAGGGACCGCTAACACTGAGGCCCCAAATCCAGGGAACCTTTACACTGAGATATCAAATCCAGGGACCCCTTACACTGCGGTGTCAAATCCAGGACCCCTTTCACTGAGACTTCAAATCCAGGGACCCCTTACACTGAAGCATCAAATCCAGGAACACCTAAAACAGAGACATCAAATCAACGGACCACTTACACCCAGGCATCAAATCCAGGGACCATTAACACTGAGGCATTAAATCAATGGACCCCTTTCACTGAGGCATCAAATCCAGGGACGCCTTACACTGAGGCTTCAAATCCAGGAACCCCATACACTGAGGCATAAAATCCAGTGACCCCTGATACTGGAACTTCAAATCCAGGGACCCCTTACACTAAGATATCAAATCCAGGGATCCCTTACACTCAGGCACCAACTCCAGATAACCCTTACACTGAGACACCAAATCCAGCGATCCCTTACACTGAGCAACCAAATCCAGGGAGCCCTGACACTGAGGCATCAAATCCAGTCACCCCTTACACTGAGGCATCAATTCCAGGGACACCTTACATTGACGCATCAAATACAGGGACCATTACACTGAGACATCAAATTAAGGGACCCCTTACACTGAGACATTCAATCCAGGGACCACTTACAATGAGAAATCAAATCCAGGGACCCCTTACACTGAGGCACAAAATCCAGGGACCTCTTACACTGAAGCATCAAATCCAGGGACACCTAACACTGAGACATCAAATGGAGGGACCACTTACATTGAGGCATCAAATCCAGGGACCCCTTCCACTGAGGCATCAAATCCAGGGACCCCTTCCACTGAGGCATGAAATCCAGGGACCACTTACACTAAGACATCAAATCCAGGGAGCCCTTGCACTGAGACATCAAATCCAGGGACCCCTAACACTGAGGCACGAAATCCAGGGACACCTTACACGAAGACACAAAATCCAGGGACCTCGTACACTGATGGATCAAATCCAGGGACCCCTTATATTGAGATACGAAATCAAGGGACAATTTACACTGAGGCATCAAATCCAGGGAGCCCTTGCACTGAGACATCAAATCGAGGGACCACTTACACTGAGGCATCAAATCCAGAGACCCCTTACACGAAGACACAAAATCCAGGGACCTCTTACACTGATGGATCAAATCCAGCGACCCCTGACACTGAGCCATCAAATCCAGGGACCCCTTGCACTGAGGCATCAAATCCAGGGACCCCTTATAATGAGATACGAAATCAAAGGACAATTTACACTGAGGCATCAAATCCAGGGACCCCTTACACTGATACACCAATTCCAGGGATCGCTTACACTGAGACATCAAATCCAGGTACCACTTCCACTGAGACATCAAATCCAGGGACCCCTTACACTGAGACATCAAATCCAGGGTCCCCTTAAATTGAGACATAAAATCCAGGGATATTTACACTGAGGCACAAAATCCAAGGACCGCTTACACTGAGACATCAAATCCAGGGACCCCTTACACTGAGACATCAAATCGAGGGTCCACTTACATTGAGGCATCAAATCCAGGGACCCCTTACACTGAGGCATCAAATCCAGGGACCAATTACAATGAAACACTAAATCCAGAGACCCCTTACACTGAGACATCAAATCCAGGGACCCCTTACACTGAGACATCAAATCCAGGGACCCCTTACACTGAGACATCAAATCCAGGGACCCCTTACATTGTGACACCAAATCCAGGGTCCCTTGTCACTGGGGCTTCAAATCCAGGGACACCTGACACTGAGACATCAAATCGAGGGACAACTTCCACTGAGACATCAAATCCATGGACAACTTACAATGAGGCATCAAATCCAGGGACCACTTCCACTGAGACATTAAATCCAGGGAACCCTTACACTGAGACATCAAATCCAGGGAATACTTACACTGGAGCATCAAATCCAGGGACCACTTCCACTGAGGCGTCAAATCCAGGTATCACTTCCACTGAGACATCAAATCCAGGGATCCCTTACACTGAGGCACCAAATCCAGAGACCCCTTACATTGAGGCACCAAATCCAGGAACCCCTTACACTGAGACATCAAATCCAGTGACTCTTAAACTGAGGCATCAATTCCCAGGGACCTCTTACACTGAAGCATCAAATCCAGGGAGCCCTTGCACTGAGACATCAAATCCAGGGACCCCTAACACTGAGGCACGAAATCCAGGGACACCTTACACGAAGACACAAAATCCAGGGACCTCGTACACTGATGGATCAAATCTAGGGACCCCTTATATTGAGATACGAAATCAAGGGACAATTTACACTGAGGCATCAAATCCAGGGAGCCCTTGCACTGAGACATCAAATCGAGGGACCACTTACACTGAGGCATCAAATCCAGAGACCCCTTACACGAAGACCCAAAATCAAGGGACCTCTTACACTGATGGATCAAATCCAGCGACCCCTGACACTGAGGCATCAAATCCAGGGACCCCTTGCACTGAGGCATCAAATCCAGGGACCCCTTATAATGAGATACGAAATCAAGGGACAATTTACACTGAGGCATCAAATCCAGGGACCCCTTACACTGATACACCAATTCCAGGGATCGCTTACACTGAGACATCAAATCCAGGTACCACTTCCACTGAGACATCAAATCCAGGGACCCCTTACACTGAGACATCAAATCCAGGGTCCCCTTAAATTGAGACATAAAATCCAGCGATATTTACACTGAGGCACAAAATCCAAGGACCGCTTACACTGAGACATCAAATCCAGGGACCCCTTACACTGAGACATCAAATCGAGGGTCCACTTACATTGAGGCATCAAATCCAGGGACCCCTTACACTGAGGCATCAAATCCAGGGACCAATTACAATGAAACACTAAATCCAGAGACCCCTTACACTGAGACATCAAATCCAGGGACCCCTTAATCTGAGACATCAAATCCAGGGACCCCTTACACTGAGACATCAAATGCAGGGACCCCTTACATTGTGACACCAAATCCAGGGTCCCCTGTCACTGGGGCTTCAAATCCAGGGACACCTGACACTCAGACATCAAATCGAGGGACAACTTCCACTGAGACATCAAATCCATGGACAACTTACAATGAGGCATCAAATCCAGGGACCACTTCCACTGAGACATTAAATCCAGGGAACCCTGACGCTGAGACATCAAATCCAGGGAACCCTTACACTGAGACATCAAATCCAGGGAATACTTACACTGGAGCATCAAATCCAGGGACCACTTCCACTGAGGCGTCAAATCCAGGTATCACTTCCACTGAGACATCAAATCTAGGGATCCCTTACACTGAGGCACCAAATCCAGAGACCCCTTACATTGAGGCACCAAATCCAGGAACCCCTTACACTGAGACATCAAATCCAGTGACTCTTAAACTGAGGCATCAACTCCCAGGGACCTCTTACACTGAAGCATCAAATCCAGGGAGCCCTTACACTGAGGCATCAAATCAAGGGACCACTTACATTGAGATACGAAATCAAGGGACAACTTACACTAAGGCATCAAATCCAGGGACCCCTTGCACTGATGCACCAAATCCAGGGATCGCTTACAATGAGGCACCAAATCCTGGGACCCCTTACAATGAGGCACAAAATCCAGGGACCCCTTACACTGAGACACCAAATCCAGGGATCCCTTACACTGAGACATCAAATCCAGGGACCACTTACACTGAGACATCAAATCCAGGGTCCCCTTACACTGTGGCACCAAATCCAGAGACCCCTTACACTGAGACAGCAAATCCAATGATCCCTTACACTGAGGCATCAAGTCCAGCGACCCCTTACACTGAGGAATCAAATCCAGGGACCACTTACACTCATGGATCAAACCCAGGGATCCCTGACACTGAGGCATCAAATCCAGTGACCGCTTACACTGAGGATTCAAATCCCTGGAACCCTTGCACTGAGGCCCCAAAACCAGGGAACCTTTACACTGCGGTGTCAAATCCAGGGACCCCTTTCACTGAGATATCAAATCCAGACACCCCTTACACTGAAGCATCAAATACAGGGACCACTTACACTGAGACTTCAAATCCAGGGACCACTTACACTGAAGCATCAAATCCAGGAACACCTAAAACTGAGACATCAAATCAACGGACCACTTACACTAAGGCATCAAATCCAGGGACCATTAACACTGAGGCATTAAATCAATGGACCCCTTTCACTGAGGCATCAAATCCAGGGACGCCTTACACTGAGGCTTCAAATCTAGGGACCCCATACACTGAGGCATAAAATCCAGTGACCCCTTAAACTGAGGCATCAAATCCAGGGACCCCTTATACTGAAACTTCAAATCCAGGGACCCCTTACACTGAGGCATCAAATCAAGGGACCGCTTACACTAAGATGTCAAATACAGGGATCCCTTACACTCAGGCACCAACTCCAGATAGTCCTTACACTGAGCCACCAAATCCAGCGATCCCTTACACTGAGCAACCAAATCCATGGACCCCTGATACTGAGGCATCAAATCCAGGGACCCCTTACACTGATACACCAATTCCAGGGATCGCTTACACTGAGACATCAAATCCAGGTACCACTTCCACTGAGACATCAAATCCAGGGACCCCTTACACTGAGACATCAAATCCAGGGTCCCCTTAAATTGAGACATAAAATCCAGGGATATTTACACTGAGGCACAAAATCCAAGGACCGCTTACACTGAGACATCAAATCCAGGGACCCCTTACACTGAGACATCAAATCGAGGGTCCACTTACATTGAGGCATCAAATACAGGGACCACTTACAATGAGACATCAAATCCAGGGGCCCCTTACACTGAGGCATCAACTCCAGGGACCTCTTAAACAGGCATTAAATCCATGGACCCCTTTCACTGAAACATCAAATCCAGGGTCCCCTTACACTCATGGATCAAACCCACGGATCCCTGACACTGAGGCATCAAATCCAGTGACCGCTTACACTGAGGATTCAAATCCCTGGAACCCTTGCACTGAGAAAACAAATTCGTGGAAGCCTTACACTGAGGGATCAAATCCAGGGATCCCTTACACTGTGGCATCAAATCCAGGGATCCCTTGTACTGTGACATCAAATTCAGGGACCGCTAACACTGAGGCCCCAAATCCAGGGAACCTTTACACTGAGATATCAAATCCAGGGACCCCTTACACTGCGGTGTCAAATCCAGGACCCCTTTCACTGAGACTTCAAATCCAGGGACCCCTTACACTGAAGCATCAAATCCAGGAACACCTAAAACAGAGACATCAAATCAACGGACCACTTACACCCAGGCATCAAATCCAGGGACCATTAACACTGAGGCATTAAATCAATGGACCCCTTTCACTGAGGCATCAAATCCAGGGACGCCTTACACTGAGGCTTCAAATCCAGGGACCCCATACACTGAGGCATAAAATCCAGTGACCCCTGATACTGGAACTTCAAATCCAGGGACCCCTTACACTAAGATATCAAATCCAGGGATCCCTTACACTCAGGCACCAACTCCAGATAACCCTTACACTGAGACACCAAATCCAGCGATCCCTTACACTGAGCAACCAAATCCAGGGAGCCCTGACACTGAGGCATCAAATCCAGTCACCCCTTACACTGAGGCATCAATTCCAGGGACACCTTACATTGACGCATCAAATACAGGGACCACTTACACTGAGACATCAAATTAAGGGACCCCTTACACTGAGACATTCAATCCAGGGACCACTTACAATGAGACATCAAATCCAGGGACCCCTTACACTGAGGCACAAAATCCAGGGACCTCTTACACTGAAGCATCAAATCCAGGGACACCTAACACTGAGACATCAAATGGAGGGACCACTTACATTGAGGCATCAAATCCAGGGACCCCTTCCACTGAGGCATCAAATCCAGGGACCCCTTCCACTGAGGCATGAAATCCAGGGACCACTTACACTAAGACATCAAATCCAGGGAGCCCTTGCACTGAGACATCAAATCCAGGGACCCCTAACACTGAGGCACGAAATCCAGGGACACCTTACACGAAGACACAAAATCCAGGGACCTCGTACACTGATGGATCAAATCCAGGGACCCCTTATATTGAGATACGAAATCAAGGGACAATTTACACTGAGGCATCAAATCCAGGGAGCCCTTGCACTGAGACATCAAATCGAGGGCCCACTTACACTGAGGCATCAAATCCAGAGACACCTTACACGAAGACACAAAATCCAGGGACCTCTTACACTGATGGATCAAATCCAGCGACCCCTGACACTGAGCCATCAAATCCAGGGACCCCTTGCACTGAGGCATCAAATCCAGGGACCCCTTATAATGAGATACGAAATCAAGGGACAATTTACACTGAGGCATCAAATCCAGGGACCCCTTACACTGATACACCAATTCCAGGGATCGCTTACACTGAGACATCAAATCCAGGTACCACTTCCACTGAGACATCAAATCCAGGGACCCCTTACACTGAGACATCAAATCCAGGGTCCCCTTAAATTGAGACATAAAATCCAGGGATATTTACACTGAGGCACAAAGTCCAAGGACCGCTTACACTGAGACATCAAATCCAGGGACCCCTTACACTGAGACATCAAATCGAGGGTCCACTTACATTGAGGCAACAAATCCAGGGACCCCTTACACTGAGGCATCAAATCCAGGGACCAATTACAATGAAACACTAAATCCAGAGACCCCTTACACTGAGACATCAAATCCAGGGACCCCTTACACTGAGACATCAAATCCAGGGACCCCTTACACTGAGACATCAAATCCAGGGACCCCTTACATTGTGACACCAAATCCAGGGTCCCCTGTCACTGGGGCTTCAAATCCAGGGACACCTGACACTGAGACATCAAATCGAGGGACAACTTCCACTGAGACATCAAATCCATGGACAACTTACAATGAGGCATCAAATCCAGGGACCACTTCCACTGAGACATTAAATCCAGGGAACCCTGACACTGAGACATCAAATCCAGGGAACCCTTACACTGAGACATCAAATCCAGGGAATACTTACACTGGAGCATCAAATCCAGGGACCACTTCCACTGAGGCGTCAAATCCAGGTATCACTTCCACTGAGACATCAAATCCAGGGATCCCTTACACTGAGGCACCAAATCCAGAGACCCCTTACATTGAGGCACCAAATCCAGGAACCCCTTACACTGAGACATCAAATCCAGTGACTCTTAAACTGAGGCATCAATTCCCAGGGACCTCTTACACTGAAGCATCAAATCCAGGGAGCCCTTGCACTGAGACATCAAATCCAGGGACCCCTAACACTGAGGCACGAAATCCAGGGACACCTTACACGAAGACACAAAATCCAGGGACCTCGTACACTGATGGATCAAATCTAGGGACCCCTTATATTGAGATACGAAATCAAGGGACAATTTACACTGAGGCATCAAATCCAGGGAGCCCTTGCACTGAGACATCAAATCGAGGGACCACTTACACTGAGGCATCAAATCCAAGACCCCTTACACGAAGACCCAAAATCAAGGGACCTCTTACACTGATGGATCAAATCCAGCGACCCCTGACACTGAGGCATCAAATCCAGGGACCCCTTGCACTGAGGCATCAAATCCAGGGACCCCTTATAATGAGATACGAAATCAAGGGACAATTTACACTGAGGCATCAAATCCAGGGACCCCTTACACTGATACACCAATTCCAGGGATCGCTTACACTGAGACATCAAATCCAGGTACCACTTCCACTGAGACATCAAATCCAGGGACCCCTTACACTGAGACATCAAATCCAGGGTCCCCTTAAATTGAGACATAAAATCCAGGGATATTTACACTGAGGCACAAAATCCAAGGACCGCTTACACTGAGACATCAAATCCAGGGACCCCTTACACTGAGACATCAAATCGAGGGTCCACTTACATTGAGGCATCAAATCCAGGGACCCCTTACACTGAGGCATCAAATCCAGGGACCAATTACAATGAAACACTAAATCCAGAGACCCCTTACACTGAGACATCAAATCCAGGGACCCCTTAATCTGAGACATCAAATCCAGGGACCCCTTACACTGAGACATCAAATCCAGGGACCCCTTACATTGTGACACCAAATCCAGGGTCCCCTGTCACTGGGGCTTCAAATCCAGGGACACCTGACACTCAGACATCAAATCGAGGGACAACTTCCACTGAGACATCAAATCCATGGACAACTTACAATGAGGCATCAAATCCAGGGACCACTTCCACTGAGACATTAAATCCAGGGAACCCTGACGCTGAGACATCAAATCCAGGGAACCCTTACACTGAGACATCAAATCCAGGGAATACTTACACTGGAGCATCAAATCCAGGGACCACTTCCACTGAGGCGTCAAATCCAGGTATCACTTCCACTGAGACATCAAATCCAGGGATCCCTTACACTGAGGCACCAAATCCAGAGACCCCTTACATTGAGGCACCAAATCCAGGAACCCCTTACACTGAGACATCAAATCCAGTGACTCTTAAACTGAGGCATCAACTCCCAGGGACCTCTTACACTGAAGCATCAAATCCAGGGAGCCCTTACACTGAGGCATCAAATCAAGGGACCACTTACATTGAGATACGAAATCAAGGGACAACTTACACTGAGGCATCAAATCCAGGGACCCCTTGCACTGATGCACCAAATCCAGGGATCGCTTACAATGAGGCACCAAATCCTGGGACCCCTTACAATGAGGCACAAAATCCAGGGACCCCTTACACTGAGACACCAAATCCAGGGATCCCTTACACTGAGACATCAAATCCAGGGACCACTTACACTGAGACATCAAATCCAGGGTCCCCTTACACTGTGGCACCAAATCCAGAGACCCCTTACACTGAGACAGCAAATCCAATGATCCCTTACACTGAGGCATCAAGTCCAGCGACCCCTTACACTGAGGAATCAAATCCAGGGACCACTTACACTCATGGATCAAACCCAGGGATCCCTGACACTGAGGCATCAAATCCAGTGACCGCTTACACTGAGGATTCAAATCCCTGGAACCCTTGCACTGAGGCCCCAAATCCAGGGAACCTTTACACTGCGGTGTCAAATCCAGGGACCCCTTTCACTGAGATATCAAATCCAGACACCCCTTACACTGAAGCATCAAATACAGGGACCACTTACACTGAGACTTCAAATCCAGGGACCACTTACACTGAAGCATCAAATCCAGGAACACCTAAAACTGAGACATCAAATCAACGGACCACTTACACTAAGGCATCAAATCCAGGGACCATTAACACTGAGGCATTAAATCAATGGACCCCTTTCACTGAGGCATCAAATCCAGGGACGCCTTACACTGAGGCTTCAAATCTAGGGACCCCATACACTGAGGCATAAAATCCAGTGACCCCTTAAACTGAGGCATCAAATCCAGGGACCCCTTATACTGAAACTTCAAATCCAGGGACCCCTTACACTGAGGCATCAAATCAAGGGACCGCTTACACTAAGATGTCAAATACAGGGATCCCTTACACTCAGGCACCAACTCCAGATAGTCCTTACACTGAGCCACCAAATCCAGCGATCCCTTACACTGAGCAACCAAATCCATGGACCCCTGATACTGAGGCATCAAATCCAGGGACCCCTTACACTGATACACCAATTCCAGGGATCGCTTACACTGAGACATCAAATCCAGGTACCACTTCCACTGAGACATCAAATCCAGGGACCCCTTACACTGAGACATCAAATCCAGGGTCCCCTTAAATTGAGACATAAAATCCAGGGATATTTACACTGAGGCACAAAATCCAAGGACCGCTTACACTGAGACATCAAATCCAGGGACCCCTTACTCTGAGACATCAAATCGAGGGTCCACTTACATTGAGGCATCAAATCCAGGGACCCCTTACACTGAGGCATCAAATCCAGGGACCAAATACAATGAGACACTAAATCCAGAGACCCCTTACACTGAGACATCAAATCCAGGGACCCCTTACACTGAGACATAAAATCCAGGGACCCCTTACACTGAGACATCAAATCCAGGGACCCCTTACATTGTGACACCAAATCCAGGGTCCCCTGTCACTGGGGCTTCAAATCCAGGGACACCTGACACTGAGACATCAAATCGAGGGACAACTTCCACTGAGACATCAAATCCATCGACAACTTACAATGAGGCATCAAATCCAGGGACCACTTCCACTGAGACATTAAATCCAGGGAACCCTGACACTGAGACATCAAATCCAGGGAACCCTTACACTGAGACATCAAATCCAGGGAATACTTACACTGGAGCATCAATTCCAGGGACCACTTCCACTGAGGCATCAAATCCAGGTATCACTTCCACTGAGACATCAAATCCAGGGATCCCTTACACTGAGGCACCAAATCCAGAGACCCCTTACATTGAGGCACCAAATCCAGGAACCCCTTATACTGAAACTTCAAATCCAGGGACCCCTTACACTGAGGCATCAAATCAAGGTACCGCTTACACTAAGATGTCAAATACAGGGATCCCTTACACTCAGGCACCAACTCCAGATAACCCTTACACTGAGCCACCAAATCCAGCGATCCCTTACACTGAGCAACCAAATCCAGGGACCCCTGACACTGAGGCATCAAATCCAAGGACCCCTGACACTGAGGCATCAAATCCAGGGAACCCTTACACTGAGACAACAAATCCAGGGATCCCTTGCACTGAGCCATCAAATCCAGGGACCCCTTCTACTGAGCCATCAAATCCAGGGACCCCTTGCACTGAGACACCAAATCCAGGGACTCCTTGCACTGAGAAATCAAATACATGGAGCCCTTACACTGAGACACCAAATCCAGGGAAGCCTGACAGAGACATCAAATCCAGGGATTCCTTGCACTGAGCCATCAAATCCAGGGATCCCTTACACCGAGACACCAAATCCAGGGGCCGCTTACAATGAAGCATCAAATCCAGCGACCCCTTACACTGAGGCACAAAATCCAGGGACCCCTTACAATGTGACATCAAATCCAGGGACCCCTTATACTGAGGCATCAAATCCAGGGATCACTTGCACTGAGACATCAAATCCATGGACCACTTACACTGAAGCATCAAATCCAGGGACCCCTTACACTGAGGCACAAAATCCAGGGACCCCTTACACTGAGACACCAAATCCAGAGATCCCTTACACTTGTACATCAAATCCAGGGATCTCTTACACTGAGACTTCAAATCCTGGGACCACTTACACTGAGACATCAAATCCAGGAAACTCTTAACTGAGGCATAAAATCCAGGGAAATCTTGCACTGAGACATCAAATCCAGGGAGACCTTACACTGAGACACCAAATCCAGGGACCGCTAACACTGAGACATCATATCCAGGGACCACTTGCATTGAGACATCAAATCCTGGATGCCGTTGCTCCGAGACTTAAAATCCAGGGACCACTTACACTGTGACATCAAATCCAAGGACCCCTTACACTGAGACATCAAATCCAGGGATCCCTTGCACTGAGCCATCAAATCCAGGGATCCCTTACACCGAGACACCAAAACCAGGGAGCCCATACACTGAGGCATCAAATCCAGGGATCCCTTACACTGAGACATCAAATCCAGTGACCACAAACACTGACATGAAATCCAAGGACCCCTTACACTGAGACACCAAATCCAGGGACCCCTTACACTGAGGCACCAAATCCAGGGACCCTTTACACGGAGATATAAAATCCAGGGACCCCTTACACTGAGGCGTCAAATCCAGGGAGCCGTTGCACTGAGGCTTCAAATCCAGGGACCCCTTGCACTGAGACATCAAATCCAGGGACCCCTTAAACGAAGGCATCAAATCGAGGGACCCCTTACACTGATATCAAATCCAGCGACCCCTTACACTGAAGCACCAAATCCAGATCACCCTTACACTGAGACACGAAGTACAGGGACCAGAAACACTGAGGCATCAAATCCAGGGACCCCTTACACTGAGGCACCAAATCCAGGGACCACTTACACTGTGACATGAAATCCAGGGAGCCCTTACTCTGAGGCATCAAATCCAGGGAACCCTTATACTGAGGGATCAATTCCTGGGACCCCTTACACTGAGGAAACATATCCAGGGACCACTTACACTGATGGATCAAATCCAGGCATTACTGATGCTGAGGCATCAAATCCAGGGACCCCTTACACTGAGGATTCAAATCCGGGGACCCCTTACACTGATAAACCAAATTTGGGAACCCATTGCACCGAGATAAAATCCAGGGATCCCTTACACTGAGACACTAAATCCAGGTTCACCTAACACTGAGACATCAAATCGGCGGACCACTTACACTGAGACATCAAATCCAGGGACCACTTACACTGAGACATCAAATCCAGGGTCCCCTTTCACTGAGGCAGCAAATCCAGGGATCCCTTCCACTGAGACATCAAATCCAGGGAACCCTTACATTGCGGCACAAAATCCAGGGACCCCTTACACTGAGACATCAAATCCAGGGACCTCAAACCCTGAAGAATCAAATCCAGGGTGACCTAACACTGAGACATCAAATCCAGGGATCCCTTGCACTGAGCCATCAAATCCAGGGACCACTTACACTGAGCCACCAAATGCAGGGACCCCTTGCGCTGAGACATCAAATCCAGGGAGCCCTTACATTGAGGAATCAAATACCAGGGACCCCTTATACTGAGGCATTAAATCCAGGGACCCCTTATACTGAGGCACAAAATCCAGGGATCCCTTACACTGAGACATCAAATCCAGGGACCCCTTTCATTGAGGTATCAAATCCAGGGAATTCTTACCCTGAAGAATCAAATCCAGGGTCACCTAACACTGACATCAAATCGAGGGACCACTTACACTCAGGCATCAAATCCATGGACCTCTTTCACTGAGACACCAAATCCAGGGATCCCTTACACTGAGACATCAAATCCAAGGCCGCCTTACCCTGAGGCATAAAATCCAGGGACCCCTTACACTGAGGCATCAAATCCAGCGACCCCTTACACTGAGATATCAAATCCAGGGACCCCTTAAACTGAGGCACAACATCCAGGGACCCCTTACACTGAGGCATAAAATCCAGGGACCCCTTACACTGAGGCATCAAATCCAGGGACCCCTTACACTGAGTCATCAAATCCAGGGACCACTTCCACTGAGGCATCGAATCCAGGGAGCCCTTACACTGAGGCATCAAATCAAGGGACCACTTAGATTGAGATACGAAATCAAGGGACAACTTACACTGAGGCATCAAATCCAGGGACCCGTTACACTGATGCACCAAATCCAGGGATCGCTTACAATGAGGCACCAAATCCTGGGACCCCTTACAATGAGGCATCAAATCCAGGGACCTCTTACACAGAGGCTTCAAATCCAGCGACCCCTTACACTGAGGTGTCAAATCCAGGGACCTCTTACACTGAAGCATCAAATCCAGTGACACCTAACAATGACATCAATTCCAAGGACCCCTTACACTGAGACATCAAATCCAAGGACCCCTTAAACTGAGGCACAAAATCCAGGGACCCCTTACACTGAGACACCAAATCCAGAGACCCCTTTCACTGAGGTATCAAATCCAGGGATCCCTTACACTGAGGCATCAAATCCAGTGACCTCTTACACTGAGACATCAAATCCAGGGTCCCCTTACACTGAGGCACCAAATCCAGTGACCCCGTACACTGAGACAGCAAATCCAGGGATCCCTTACACTGAGGCATCAAATCCAGGGACCACTTAATCTGAGGCATCAAATCCAGGGACACCTAACACTGAGAAATCAAATTGAGGGACCACTTACTCTGAGGCATCAAATCCAAGAACCACTTACACAGGCATTAAATCCATGGACCCCTTCACTGAGGCATCAAATCCATGGACCCCTTTCACTGAGGCATCAAATCCAGGGACCCCTTACACTGATGCACCAAATCCAGGGATCCCTTACACTGAGCATCAAATCCAGTGTCCTCTTGCACTGAAACATCAAGCCAGGGCCCCCTTTCACTAAGGCACCAAATCCAGGGACCCCTTACACTGAGGAATCAAATCCAGGGACCACTTCCACTCATGGATCAAACCCAGGGATCCCTGACACTGAGGCATCAAATCCAGTGACCGCTTACACTGAGGATTCAAATCCCTGGAACCCTTGCACTGAGAAACCAAATTCGGGGAAGCTTTACACTGACGGATCAAATCTCGGGATCCCTTGCACTGAGCCATCAAATCCAGGGATCCCTTACACCGAGACACCAAATCCAGGGGCCGCTTACACTGAAGCATCAAATCCAGCGACCCCTTACACTGAGGCACAAAATCCAGTGACCCCTTACAATGTGACATCAAATCCAGGGACCCCTTACACTGAGGCATCAAATCCAGGGACCACTTGCACTGAGACATCAAATCCATGGACCACTTATACTGAGGCATCAAATCCAGGGACCCCTTACACTGAGGCACAAAATCCAGGGACCCCTTTCACTGAGACACCAAATCCAGAGACCCCTTACACTGGGACATCAAATCCAGGGATCTCATACACTGAGGCATCAAATCCAGGGAGCCGTTACAAAGAGACACCAAATCCAGGGAC
Source organism: Pristiophorus japonicus (assembly GCF_044704955.1). Taxonomy (NCBI): domain Eukaryota; kingdom Metazoa; phylum Chordata; class Chondrichthyes; family Pristiophoridae; genus Pristiophorus; species Pristiophorus japonicus. The sequence continues at coordinate 11,853,305 of NW_027252668.1, read as the reverse complement.
CCCTTACACTGAGATATAAAAAGCAGGGACCCCTTACAATGAGGCGTCAAATCCAGGGAGCCATTACACTGAGGCTTCAAATCCAGGGATCCCTTACACTGAGGCTTCAAATCCAGGGACCCCTTACACTGAGACATCAAATCCAGGGATCCCTTGCACTGAGCCATCAAATCCAGGGATCCCTTACACCGAGACACCAAAACCAGGGAGCCCATACACTGAGGCATCAAATCCAGGGATCCCTTACACTGAGACATCAAATCCAGTGACCACAAACACTGACATGAAATCCAAGGACCCCTTACACTGAGACACCAAATCCAGGGACCCCTTACACTGAGGCACCAAATCCAGGGACCCTTTACACGGAGATATAAAATCCAGGGACCCCTTACACTGAGGCGTCAAATCCAGGGAGCCGTTACACTGAGGCTTCAAATCCAGGGACCCCTTGCACTGAGACATCAAATCCAGGGACCCCTTAAACGAAGGCATCAAATCGAGGGACCCCTTACACTGATATCAAATCCAGCGACCCCTTACACTGAAGCACCAAATCCAGATCACCCTTACACTGAGACACGAAGTACAGGGACCAGAAACACTGAGGCATCAAATCCAGGGACCCCTTACACTGAGGCACCAAATCCAGGGACCACTTACACTGTGACATGAAATCCAGGGAGCCCTTACTCTGAGGCATCAAATCCAGAGACCCCTTACACGAAGGCATCAAATCGAGGGACCCCTTGCACTGAGTCATCAAATCCAGGGTCCCCTTACACTGAGGGATCAATTCCTGGGACCCCTTACACTGAGGAAACATATCCAGGGACCACTTACACTGATGGATCAAATCCAGGCATTACTGATGCTGAGGCATCAAATCCAGGGACCCCTTACACTGAGGATTCAAATCCGGGGACCCCTTACACTGAGAAACCAAATTTGGGAACCCATTGCACTGAGATAAAATCCAGGGATCCCTTACACTGAGACACTAAATCCAGGGTCACCGAACACTGAGACATCAAATCGGCGGACCACTTACACTGAGACATCAAATCCAGGGACCACTTACACTGAGACATCAAATCCAGGGTCCCCTTTCACTGAGGCATCAAATCCAGGGATCCCATCCACTGAGACATCAAATCCAGGGAACCCTTACATTGCGGCACATAATCCAGGGACCGCTTACACTGAGACATCAAATCCAGGGACCTCAAACCCTGAAGAATCAAATCCAGGGTGACCTAACACTGAGACATCAAATCCAGGGATCCCTTGCACTGAGCCATCAAATCCAGGGACCACTTATAATAAGGTGTCCTCTCCAGGGACCACTTACACTGAGCCACCAAAAGCAGGGACCCCTTGCGCTGAGACATCAAATCCAGGGAGCCCTTACATTGAGGAATCAAATACCAGGGACCCCTTATACTGAGGCATTAAATCCAGGGACCACTTTCATTGAGGCATCAAATCCAGGGACCCCTTACACTGAGACATCAAATCCAGGGACCTCTTAAACTGAGGCACAAAATCCAGGGATCCCTCACACTGAGACATCAAATCCAGAGACCCCTTTCATTGAGGTATCAAATCCAGGGAATACTTACCCTGAAGAATCAAATCCAGGGTCACCTAACACTGACATCAAATCGAGGGACCACTTACACTCAGGCATAAAATCCAGGGACCCCTTACACTGAGGCATCAAATCCAGCGACCCCTTACACTGCGATATCAAATCCAGGGGCCCCTTAAACTGAGGCACAAAATCCAGGGAGCCCTTACACTGAGGCATAAAATCCAGGGACCGCTTACACTGAGGCATCAAATCCAGGGACCCCTTACACTGAGTCATCAAATCCAGGGACCACTTCCACTGAGGCATCGAATCCAGGTATCACTTCCACTGAGACATCAAATCCAGGGGCCCCTTACACTGAGACATCAAATCCAGGGACCCCTTACAATGAGATATCAAATCCAGGGATCCCTTACACTGAGGCACCAAATCCAGAGACCCCTTACACTGAGGCACCAAATCCAGGAACCCCTTACACTGAGACATCAAATCCAGTGACTCTTAAACTGAGGCATCAACTCCCAGGGACCTCTTACACTGAAGCATCAAATCCAGCGAGCCCTTACACTGAGGCATCAAATCAAGGGACCACTTACATTGAGATACGAAATCAAGGGACAACTTACACTGAGGCATCAAATCCAGGGAACCCTTACACTGATGCACCAAATCCAGGGATCGCTTACAATGAGGCACCAAATCCTGGGACCCCTTACAATGAGGCATCAAATCCAGGGACCTCTTACACAGAGGCTTCAAATCCAGCGACCCCTTACACTGAGGTGTCAAATCCAGGGACCACTTACACTGAAGCATCAAATCCAGAGACACCTAACACTGACATCAATTCCAGGGACCACTTACACTGAGACATCAAATCCAAGGACCCCTTAAATTGAGGCACAACATCCAGGGACCCCTTACACTGAGACACCAAATCCAGAGACCCCTTTCACTGAGGTATCAAATCCAGGGAACCCTTACACTGAGGCATCAAATCCAGGGACCCCTTACACTGAGACACCAAATCCAGGGACCCCTTACACTGAGACATCAAATCCAGGGATCCCGTGCACTGAGCCATCAAATCCAGGGGCCCCTTCTACTCGGACATCAAATCCAGGGATCCCTTACACTGAGGCATCAAATCCAGTGACCTCTTACACTGAGACATCAAATCCAGGGTCCCCTTACACTGAGGCACCAAATCCAGAGACCCCTTACACTGAGACAGCAAATCCAGGGATCCCTTACACTGAGGCATCAAACCCAGGGACCACTTACTCTGAGGCATCAAATCCAGGGACACCTAGCACTGAGATGTCAAATCCAGGGACCTCTTACACTGAAGCATCAAATCCAGAGCCACCTAACACTGACATCAATTCCAGGGACCCCTTACACTGAGACATCAAATCCAAGGACCCCTTAAACTGAGGCACAAAATCCAGGGACCGCTTATACTGAGACACCAAATCCAGAGACCCCTTTCACTGAGGTATCAAATCCAGGGATCCCTTACACTGAGGCATCAAATCCAGGGACCCCTTACACTGAGACACCAAATCCAGGGACCCCTTACACTGAGACATCAAATCCAGGGATCCCGTGCACTGAGCCATCAAATCCAGGGGCCCCTTCTCCTCGGACATCAAATCCAGGGATCCCTTACACTGAGGCATCAAACCCAGTGACCTCTTACACTGAGACATCAAATTCAGGGTCCCCTTACACTGAGGCACCAAATCCAGAGACCCCTTACACTGAGACAGCAAATCCAGGGATCCCTTACACTGAGGCATCAAATCCAGGGACCACTTACTCTGAGGCATCAAATCCAGGGACACCTAACACTGAGAAATCAAATTGAGGGACCACTTACTCTGAGGCATCAAATCCAAGAACCACTTACACAGGCATTAAATCCATGGACCCCTTCACTGAGGCATCAAATCCATGGACCCCTTTCACTGAGGCATCAAATCCAGGGACCCCTTACACTGAGGCATCAAATCCAGGGACCCTTTACACTGATGCACCAAATCCAGGGATCCCTTACACTGAGCATCAAATCCAGTGTCCTCTTGCACTGAAACATCAAATCCAGGGCCCCCTTTCACTAAAGCACCAAATCCAGGGACCCCTTACACTGAGGAATCAAATCCAGGGACCACTTCCACTCATGGATCAAACCCAGGGATCCCTGACACTGAGGCATCAAAGCCAGTGACCGATTACACTGAGGATTCAAATCCCTGAAACCCTTGCACTGAGAAACCAAATTCGGATAAGCCTTACACTGAGGGATCAAATCCAGGGATCCCTTACACTGTGGCATCAAATCCAGGGATCCCTTGCACTGTGACATCAAATCCAGTGACCGCTAACACTGAGGCCCCAAATCCAGGGAACCTTTACACTGAGATATCAAATCCAGGGACCCCTTACACTGCGGTGTCAAATCCAGGGACCCCTTTCACTGAGATCAAATCCAGACACCCCTTACACTGAAGCATCAAATACAGGGACCACTGACACTGAGACTTCAAATCCAGGGACCCCTTACACTGAAGCATCAAATCCAGGAACACCTAAAACTGAGACATCAAATCAACGGACCACTTACACTGAGGCATCAAATCCAGGGACCATTAACACTGAGGCATTAAATAAATGGACCCCTTTCACTGAGGCATCAAATCCAGGGACGCCTTACACTGAGGCTTCAAATCCAGGGACCCCATACACTGAGGCATAAAATCCAGTGACCCCTTAAACTGAGGCATCAAATCCAGGGACCGCTTATACTGAAACTTCAAATCCAGGGATCCCTTACACTCAGGCACCAACTCCAGATAACCCTTACACTGAGACACCAAATTCAGCGATCCGTTACACTGAGCAACCAAATCCAGGGATCCCTTGCACTGAGCCATCATATCCAGGGACCCCTTCTACTGAGCCATCAAATCCAGTGACCCCTTACACTGTGACATCAAATCCAGGGACCGCTTCCACGAAGGCACAAAATCCAAGGACACCTGACACTGATACATCAAATCCATGGACCACTAACACTGAGGCATCAAATCCAGGGACCCCTTACACTGAGACACCAAATCCAGAGACCCCTTACACTGGGACATCAAATACAGGGATCTCTTACACTGAGGCATCAAATCCAGGGACCCGTTACAAAGAGACACCAAATCCAGGGACCCCTTACACTGAGGCTTCAAATCCAGGGACTCCTTACACTGAGACATCAAATCCAGGGACCCGTTAAAATGAGACAACAAATCCAGGGACCCCTTACACTGAGACTTCAAATCCAGGGACCACTTACACTGAGACATTAAATCCAGGGAGCACTTACACTGAGACATCAAATCCAGGGAACTCTTACACTGAGGCACAAAATCCAGGGAAATCTTGCTCTGAGACATCAAATCCAGGGACCGCTAACACTGAGGATTCAAATTCGGGGAAACATTACACTGAAATCAAATTCGGGGAAACGTTACACTGAGACATCAAATCCAGGGACGCCTGACACTGAGGCTTCAATTCCAGACACCCCTAATACTGAGACATCAAATCCAAGGACCCCTTACACTGAGGCTTCAAATCCTGGGACCCCTTACACTGAGACATCAAATCCAGGGACACTTTGTACTGAGACATCAAATCCAGGGATCCCTTACACTAGCCACCAAATCCAGGGATCCTTGACACTGAGACACCAAATCCATGGACCCCTTGCAAATAGCCTTCAAATCCAGGGACCCCTTACACTGAGGCATCAAATCAAGGGACCCTTTACACTGCGCTATCAAATCCAGGGACCCCTTACACTGAGGCACAAAATCCAGGGATCCCTTGCACTGATGCATCAAATCCAGGGATCCCTTACACTGAGACACCAAATCCAGGGACCCCTTACACTGAGACATCAAATCCAGGGAGCCATTACACTGAGGCACCAAATCCAGGGACCCCTTACACTGAGACATCAAATCCAGTGACCCCTTACACTGAGGCTTCAAATCCAGGGACTCCTTGCACTGAGACATCAAATCCAGGGACCCGTGAAACTGACACAACAAATCCAAGGACCCCTTACACTGAGACACCAAATCCAGGGACCCCTTATATTGAGGCACCAAATCTATTGACCCTTTAGACTGAGATATAAAAAGCAGGGACCCCTTACAATGAGGCGTCCAATCCAGGGAGCCATTACACTGAGACATCAAATCCAGTGACCACAAACACTGACATCAAATACAAGGACCCCTTACACTGAGACACCAAATCCAGAGACCCCTTACACTGTGACATCAAATCCAGGGACCCTTTACACGGAGATATAAAATCCAGGGACCCCTTACACTGTGGCGTCAAATCCAGGGAGCCGTTACACTGAGAGATCAAATCCAGGGACCCCTTAAATGAAAGGCATCAAATCGAGGGACCCCTTACACTGATATCAAATCCAGGGACCCCTTACACTGAAGCACCAAATCCAGATCACCCTTACACTGAGACACGAAGTACAGGGACCAGAAACACTGAGGCATCAAATCCAGGGACACCTTGCACAGAAACACCAAATCCAGGAACCCCTTACACTGAAGCTTCAAATCCAGGAACAGCGAACACTGAGAAACCATATCCAGGGACCAGTTGCACTGATGGATCAAATCCAGGGACCACTGATACTGAGGCATCAAATCCAGGGACTACTCACACTGAGACATCAAATCCAGGGACACCTTACACTGAAACACCAAATCCGGGGACACCTTACACTGAGACACCAAATCCAGAGACCCATTGCACTGAGACATAAAATCCAGGGATCCCTTACACTGAGACACTAAATCCAGGGTCACCTAACACTGAGACATCAAATCCAGGGTCACCTAACACTGAGAAATCAAATCGGCGGACCACTTACACTGAGACATCAAATCCAGGGACCACTTACACTGAGGCATCAAATCGAGGGACCTCTTACACTGAGACATCAAATCGAGGGACCACTTACACTCAGGCATCAAATCCAGGGATCCCTTCTACTGAGACATCAAATCCAGGGAACCCTTACATTGCAGCACCAAATCCAGGGACCATTACACTGAGATCAAATCCAGGGACCCCTGACACTGAGACATCAAATCTAGGGACCCCTAACACTAAGGTGTCCACTCCAGGGACCACTTACACTGAGCCACCAAATGCAGAGACCCCTTGCGCTGAGACATCAAATTCAGGGATCCCTTGCACTGAGCCATCAAATCCAGGGACCCCTTCTACTGAGACTTTAAATCCAGGGACCCCATACACTGAGGCATAACATACCAGGGACCCCTTGCACTGAGCGATCAAATCCAGGGACCCCTTCTACTGAGACATCAAATTCAGGGACCCCTTACACTGAGGCAACAAATCCAGGGATCCCTTACACTGACACATCAAATCCAAGGCCGCGTTACTCTGAGGCATAAAATCCAGGGACCCCTTACACTGAGGCATCAAATCCAGCGACCCCTTACACTGAGATATCAAATCCAGGGACCCCTTAAACTGAGGCACAAAATCCAGGGACCCCTTACACTGAGGCATCAAATCCAGCGACCCCTTACACAGAGATATCAAATCCAGGGACCCCTTAAACTGAGGCACAAAATCCAGGGACCCCTTACACTGAGACATCAAATCCAGGGACCCTTTACATTGAGGCATCAATTCCAGGGACCAATTACACTGAGAAAACAAATCCAGGGACCCCTTACACTGAGGCTTCAAATCCAGGGATCCCATACACTGATACATCAAATCCAGGGATCCCTTGCAGTGAGCCATCAAATTCAGTGATCCTTCTACTGAGACATCAAATCCATGGACCCCTTACACTGAGGCATCAAATCCAGGGATCCCTTACACTGACACATCAAATCCAGTGATCCCTTACACTGAGCCACCAAATCCAGGAACCCCTTACACTGAGACATCTAATCCAGGGTCACCTAACACTGAGACATCTAATCCAGGATCACCTAACACTGAGACATCAAATCCAGGGACCCCTTACACTGAGGCTTTAAATCCAGGGACCGCATATACTGAGGCATAACATCCAGCGAGCCCTGACACTGAGGCATCAAATCCAGGGACCCCATCAAATGAGGCATCAAATCCCGGGACCCCTTACACTGAGGCATCAAATCCAGGGACCCCTTACAGTGAGACATCAAATCCATCGGACCCCTTACACTGCGACATCAAATCCAGGGATCCCTTACGCTGAGGCACCAAATCCAGAGACCCCTGACACTGAAACACCAAATCCAGGAACCCCTTACACTGAGGCTTTAAATCCAGGAACCCCATACACTGACACATCAAATCCAAGGACACCTTACACTGAGGCATAAAATCCAGGGTCACCTTTCACTGACACATCATATCCAGGGACCCCTTACACTGAGGCATAAAATCCAGGGTCCCCTTTCACTGAGGCATCAAATCCAGAGACATCTTAAACTGAGACATAAAATCCAGGCTCCCCTTCCACTGAGACATCAAATCCAGGGACCCCTTACACTTTGGCATCAAATCCAGGGATCACTTACACTGAGACAACAAATCCAGGGACCTCTTACCCTGAAGAAACAAATCCAGGGTCACCTAACACTGACATCAAATCCAGGGATCCCTTGCACTGAGCCATCAAATCCAGTGATCACTTAAACTGAGGCATCTAATCCAGGGTCCCCTTTCACTCAGACATCAAATCCAGGGACCATTACACTGTGACATCAAATCCAGGGACCCCTGAAACTGAGACACAAAGTCCTAGGACCCCTTAAACTCCGGCATCAAATGCAGGGACCACTTACACTGAGACAACAAATCCAGGGACCCCTTGCACTGAGGCATCAAATCCATGGACCACTTACACTGAGGCATCAAATCCAGGGAGCCCTTACAATGAGACACCAAATCCAGGGATCCGTTACACTGAGCCACCAAACCCAGGGACCCCTGACACAAACACCAAATCCAGGGCCCCCTTACACTGAGACTTCAAATCCAGGGTCCCCTGATATTGAGACATCAAATCCAGGTACCACTTATACAGACATGAAATCCAGGGACCCCTTACCCTGTGGCATCAACTCCAGGGACCACTGACACTGAGACATCAAATCCAGGGACCCCTTACACTGAGACATCAAATGCAGGGTCCCCTGACATTGAGACATCTAATCCAAGGACCTCTTACACTGAGGCATCAAATCCATGGACCACTTACACTGAGGCATCAAATGCAGGGACCACTTACACTGAAGCATCAAATCCAGGGAGCCCTTGCACTGAGACATCAAATCCAGGAACCACTTACACTGTGGCATCTACTCCAGGGACCAATTACACTGAGGGACGACTTACACTGAGGCATCAAATCCAGTTTCCCCTTTCACTGAGGCAACAAATCCAGAGATCCATTACACTGAGACATCAAATCCAGGGACCCCTGACACTGAGACACCAAATCCAGGGACCACTTACACTGAGGCATCAAATGCTGGGAACCTCTTACACTGAGACATCAAATCCAGGGACCACTGACGTTGAGGCATCAAATCCAGGGACCACTTACACTGAAGCATCAAATCCAGGGACCACTTACACTGAGACATCAAATCCAGGGACCACTTACACTGAGGCATCCACTCCAGGGACCAATTACACTGAGGGACGCCTTACACTGAAGCATCAAATCCAGGGACCCCTTACACTGAGGCATCAAATCCAGGGACCACTTACACTGAGACATCAAATCCAGTGATCATTACACTGTGACATCAAATCTAGGGACCCCTGACACTGAGGCGCCAAATCCAGGGACCCCTTACAATGAGGCACAAAATCCAGCGACCCCTTACACTGAGGCATCAAATCCAGGGACCACTTACACTGAGGGACGCCTTACACTGAGACATCAAATGCAGGGACCCCTTGCACTGAGACATCAAGTCGAGGGACCACTTACACTGATGCATCAAATCCAGTGATCACTTACACTGAGGCATCAAATCCATGGACCCCTTTCACTGAGGCTTCAAATACAGGAACACTTAGACTGAGGCATCAAATCGAGGGACCCCTTACACTGAAGCATCAAATCCAGGGACACCTAATAATGAGACATCAAGTCGAGGGACCACTTACACTGAGGCATCACATCCAGTGATCACTTACACTGAGACATTAAATCCAGGGAATCCTTACACTGACGTACAAAATCCAGAGCCCCCTTACACTGAGACATCAAATCCAGGGAGCCCTTACACTGAGGCACAAAATCCAGGGAGCTCTTACACTGAGACATCACATCCAGGGAACCCTGACAGAGGCACAAAATCCAGAGACCCCTTACACTGAGACATCAAATCCAGGGACCCCTTACACTGAGGCATCCACTCCAGGGACCAATTTCACTGAGGGACGTCTTGCACTGAGGCACCAAATCCAGGGACCCCTTACACTGACACTTCAAATCCATGGATCCCTTGCACTGAGCCATCAAATCCAGGTACCCCTTACACTGAGGCATCCACTCCAGGGACCAATTACACTGAGGGACGCCTTACACTGAGGCACCAAATCCAGGGACCCCTTACACTGACACATCAAATCCATGGATCCCTTGCACTGAGCCATCAAATCCAGGTACCCCTTACACTGAGACATCAAATCCAGGGAACCCTGACACTGACGTAGAAAATCCAGGGACCACTTACACTGAGGCATCAAATCCATGGACCCCTTTCACTGAGGCATCAAATCCAGGGACTCCTTAAACTGAGAATTTAAATCCAGGGACCCCATACACAGGTATAACATCCAGGGACCACTTACACAGACATCGAATCCAGGGATCCCTTGTACTGAGCCATCAAATCCAGGGATCCCTAACACTGACACATCAAATCCAGTGACCCCTTACACTGAGACACCAAATACAGGGACCCATTACACAGAGGCATCAAATCCAGGGACCCCTTACACTGAGACATCAAATCCAGGGACCACTTACACTGAGGCATCAAATGCTGGGAACCTCTTACACTGAGGCATCAAATGCTGGGAACCTCTTACACTGAGACATCAAATCCAGGGACCCCTTACACTGAGGCTTCAAATCCAGGGATCACTTACACTGAGACAACAAATCCAGGGACCTCTTACCCTGAAGAAACAAATCCAGGGTCACCTAACACTGAGCCATCAAATCCAGGGATCCCTTGCACTGAGCCATCAAATCCAGGGACCTCTTCTACTGAGACATCAAATCCAGGGACCCCTTACACTGAGGCATCAAATCCAGTGATCACTTAAACTGAGGCATCTAATCCAGGGTCCCCTTTCACTCGGGCAACAAATCCAGGTATCCCTTACACTGAGACATCAAATCCAGGGACCCCTTACACTGATACAACAAATCCAGGGCCCCCTTGCACTGAGGCATCAAATCCATGGACCACTTACACTGAGGCATCAAATCCAGGGAGCCCTTACAATGAGACCCCAAATCCAGGGAGCCCATACACTGAGGATTAAATCCAGGGACCGTTTACACTGAGATATCAATTCCAGGGACCCCTTACACTGAGGTGTCAAATCCATGGATCCCTTACACTGAGGTGTCAAATCCAGGGACCCCTTACACTGAGGCATCAAATCCAGGGACCTCTTACACTGAGACTTCAAATCCCGAGTCCACTTTCACTGAGGCAACAAATCCAGGGATCCCTTGCACTGAGCCATCAAATCCAGGGAACCCTTCTACTGAGACATCAAATCCAGGGACCACTGACACTGAGGCATGAAATCCATGGACCCGTTTCACTGAGGCATCAAATCCAGGGACCCCTTACACTGAGGATTTAAATCCAGGGACCCCTTACACTGAGACACCAAATCCACGGACCCGTTACACTGAGCCACCAAATCCAGGGACCCCTGACACTGAGACATCAAATCCAGGGACCACTTATACAGACATGAAATCCAGGGACACCTTACCCTGTGGCATCAACTCCAGGGACCACTGACACTGAGGCACAAAATCAAGGGACCCCTGACATTGAGACATCTAATCCAGGGACCTCTTACACTGAGGCATCAAATCCAGGGACCACTTGCACTGAGAACCCAAATCCAGGGAGCCCTTACACTGAGACATCAAATCCATGGACCGCTTACACTGAGGCATCAAATGCAGGGACCACTTACGCTGAATCATCAAACCAAGGGATCCCTTGTACTGAGCCATCAAATCCAGGGATCCCTAACACTGACACATCAAATCCAGTGACCCCTTACAATTTGGCACCAAATCCAGGGACCACTTACACTGAGGCATCAAATCCAGGAACCCCTTATACTGAGACATCAAATCCAGGGAGCCCTTGCACTGAGACATCAAATCCAGGAACCACTTACACTGTGGCATCTACTCCAGGGACCAATTACACTGAGGGACGTCTTACACTGAGGCATCAAATCCAAGTTCCCTTTTCACTGAGGCAACAAATCCAGGGATCCATTACACTGACACATCAAAGCCAGGTTCCCCTTTCACTGAGGCATCAAATCCAGGGACCCATTACACTGAGACATCAAATCCAGGGACCCCTGACACTGAGACACCAAATCCAGGGACCACTTACACTGAGGCATCAAATGCTGGGAACCTCTTACACTGAGACATCAAATCCAGGGACCACTTACATTGAGGCATCAAATTCAGGGACCACTTACACTGAGGCATCAAATCCAGGGACCACTTACACTGAGACATCAAATCCAGGGACCACTTACACTGAGGCATCCACTCCAGGGACCAATTACACTGAGGGACGCCTTACACTGAAGCATCAAATCCAGGGACCCCTTACACTGAGGCATCAAATCAAGGGACCACTTACACTGAGACATCAAATCCAGGGACCCTTGACACTGAGACACCAAATCCAGGGACCCCTTACACTGAGGCATCAAATCCAGGGACCCCTTACAATGAGGCACAAAATCCAGCGACCCCTTACACTGAGACATCAAATCCAGGGACCACTAACACTGAGACATCAAGTCGAGGGAGCACTTACACTGATGCATCAAATCCAGTGATCACTTACACTGAGGCATCAAATCCATGGACACCTTTCACTGAGGCTTCAAATACAGGAACACTTACACTGAGGCATCAAATCGAGGGACCACTTACACTGAGACATCAAAACCATGGACCCCTTACACTGAGACATCAAATCCAGGGATTCTTCTGTGAAGACATCAAATCCAGGGACCCCTGACTCGGAGGCATCAAATCCACGGACCCCTTACACTGAAGCATGAAGTCCAGGGACACCGAACACTGAAACATCAAATCGAGGAACCACTTACACTGAGGCATCAAATCCAGGGACCCCTTACACTGAGCCAACAAATCCAGGGACCCCTTACACGGAGGCATCAAATCCACGGACCCCTAAAAATGTGGGACCAAATCCAGGGATCCCTTGCATTGAGCCATCAAATCCAGGGATCCTTCTACTAAGACATCAAATCCAGGGACCCCTTACACTGAGGCACCAAATCCAGGGACCCCTTACACTGAGCCATCAAATCCAGGGATCCTTCTACGAAGACCTCAAATCCAGGGACCCCTTACACTGAGGCACCAAATCCAGGGACCCCTTACACTGAGACATCAAATCCAGGGAGCCCTGACACTGAGGCTCCAAATCCTGCGACCTCTTACACTGAGGCACCAAATCCATCGACCCCTTACACTGAGACATCAAATCCAAGGATCCCTGACACTGAACCACCAAATCCAGGGACCCCTTATACTGAGGCATCCAATCCAGGGACCACTTACACTGAGGCACCAAATCCAGCGACCCCTTGCACTGAGGCTTCTAATCCAGGGACCCCTTACACTGAGGCATCAAATCCAGGGACCTATTACACTGAGATATCCACTCCAGGGATCACTTACATTGAGGCACCAAATCCAGGGACCCCTTGCACTGAGGCTTCTAATCCAGGGACCCCTTACACTGAGGCTTCAAATCCAGGGACCACTTACACTGAGGCATCCAATGCAGGGACCACTTTCACTGAGGCACCAAATCCAGGGACCCCTTACACTGAGACATCAAATCCAGGGATCACTTACACTGAGGCATCAAATCCATGGACCCCTTACAATGAGGCATCAAATCCAGGGATCCTTTACATTGTGGCATCAAATCCAGGGACCATTTACACTGAGGCATCCACTCCAGCGACCCCTTACACTGAGACATCAAATCCAGGGACCCCTTGCACTGAGACATCAAATCGAGGGACCACTTACAATGAGGCAACAAATCCAGAGACCCCTGACACGGAGGCATCAAATCCACGGACTCCTTACAATGAAGCAGCAAAACCAGGGACAACGAACACTGAAACATCAAATCGAGGGACCACTTTCACTGAGGCATCATATCCAGGGACCACTTACACTGAGGCATCAAATCCAGGGACCACTTACACTGAGGAATCCACTCCAGGGATCACTTACACTGAGGCACCAAATCCAGGGACCCCTTTCACTGAGACATCAAATCCAGGGATCCCTTGCAATGAGCCATCAAATCCAGGGATCCTGCTACTAAAACATCAAATCTAGGGACCCCTTACACTGAGGCATTAAATCCAGGGATCCCTTACATTGGCACATCAAATCCTGGGACCCTTTACACTGAGGCATCACATCAAGGGACCCCTTACACTGAGATACCAAATCCAGGGATCCCTGACACTGAGCCACCAAATCCAGCGTCACCTGACACTGAGACATCAAATCCAGGGACCCCGTACACTGAGACACCCAATCCAGGAACACCATACACTGAGGCTTCAAATCCAGGGACCCCTTACACTGAGGCATCAAATGCAGGGACCCCTTACACAGAATCATCAAACCCAGGGACACCGATCACTGAGACATCAAATCCAGGGACCCCTTACACTGAGGCTTCAAATCCAGGGACTCCTTACCCTGAGGCATCCACTCCAGGGACCACTTACACTGAGGCACCAGATCCAGAGCCCCCTTACACTGAGGCATCCACTCCAGGGACCACTTACACTGAGGGACCCCTTACACTGAGACCTCAAATCCAGGAACCCCTTACCCTGAGGCATCAAATGCAGGGACCCCTTACACTAAAGCATCAAATCCAGGGACACCAAACACTGACATCAAATCGAGGGACCACTTACAATGAGGCAACAAATCCAGGGACCCCTGACGCGGAGGCATCAAATCCACGGACCCCTTACACTGAAGAATGAAATCCAGGGACACCGAACACTGAAACATCAAATCGAGGAACCACTTACACTGAGGCAACAAATCCAGGGACCCCTTACTCTGAGACAGCAAATCCAGATACCCATTACACTGATACATCAAATCCAGTGACCACTTACACTGTGACACCAAATCCAGGGAACCCTTGCACTGAGACATCAAATCCAGGGACCCCTTACACTGAGGCATCCACTCCAGGGACCACTTACACTGAGGCACCAAATCCAGGGACCCCTGAAACTGAGGCATCAAATGCACGGACACCTTACACTAAAGCTTCAAATCCAGGGACACCGAACACTGAAACATCAAATCGGGGGACCCCTTACACTGAGACATCACATCCAGGGACCCCTAAATCTGAGGGACCAAATCCAGGGATCCCTTGCATTGAGCCATCAAATCCAGGGATCCTTCTACTAAGACATAAAATCCAGCGACCCCTTACACTGAGGCATCAAATCCAGGAACCCTTTACACTGAGGCATCACATCAAGGGACCCCTTACACTGAGATATCAAATCCAGGGACCCCTTACACTGAGGCATCAAGTCCACGTACCCCTTACACTGAGGCATCAATCCAGGGACCCCGAACACTGAGACATCAAATCCAGGGAGCCCTGACACTGAGGCTTCAAATCCAAGGACCCCTTACACTGAGACATCAAATCCAGGGACCACTTACACTGAGGCATCCACTACAGGGACCACTTATACTGTGGCACCAAATCCTGGGCCACTTACAATGAGCCATCAAATCCAGGGATCCCTTACACTGAGCATCAAATCCAGTGTCCTCTTGCACTGAAACATCAAGCCAGGGCCCCCTTTCACTAAGGCACCAAATCCAGGGACCCCTTACACTGAGGAATCAAATCCAGGGACCACTTCCACTCATGGATCAAACCCAGGGATCCCTGACACTGAGGCATCAAATCCAGTGACCGCTTACACTGAGGATTCAAATCCCTGGAACCCTTGCACTGAGAAACCAAATTCGGGGAAGCTTTACACTGACGGATCAAATCTCGGGATCCCTTGCACTGAGCCATCAAATCCAGGGATCCCTTACACCGAGACACCAAATCCAGGGGCCGCTTACACTGAAGCATCAAATCCAGCGACCCCTTACACTGAGGCACAAAATCCAGTGACCCCTTACAATGTGACATCAAATCCAGGGACCCCTTACACTGAGGCATCAAATCCAGGGACCACTTGCACTGAGACATCAAATCCATGGACCACTTATACTGAGGCATCAAATCCAGGGACCCCTTACACTGAGGCACAAAATCCAGGGACCCCTTACACTGAGACACCAAATCCAGAGACCCCTTACACTGGGACATCAAATCCAGGGATCTCATACACTGAGGCATCAAATCCAGGGAGCCGTTACAAAGAGACACCAAATCCAGGGACCCCTTACACTGAGATATAAAAAGCAGGGACCCCTTACAATGAGGCGTCAAATCCAGGGAGCCATTACACTGAGGCTTCAAATCCAGGGATCCCTTACACTGAGGCTTCAAATCCAGGGACCCCTTACACTGAGACATCAAATCCAGGGATCCCTTGCACTGAGCCATCAAATCCAGGGATCCCTTACACCGAGACACCAAAACCAGGGAGCCCATACACTGAGGCATCAAATCCAGGGATCCCTTACACTGAGACATCAAATCCAGTGACCACAAACACTGACATGAAATCCAAGGACCCCTTACACTGAGACACCAAATCCAGGGACCCCTTACACTGAGGCACCAAATCCAGGGACCCTTTACACGGAGATATAAAATCCAGGGACCCCTTACACTGAGGCGTCAAATCCAGGGAGCCGTTACACTGAGGCTTCAAATCCAGGGACCCCTTGCACTGAGACATCAAATCCAGGGAACCCTTAAACGAAGGCATCAAATCGAGGGACCCCTTACACTGATATCAAATCCAGCGACCCCTTACACTGAAGCACCAAATCCAGATCACCCTTACACTGAGACACGAAGTACAGGGACCAGAAACACTGAGGCATCAAATCCAGGGACCCCTTACACTGAGGCACCAAATCCAGGGACCACTTACACTGTGACATGAAATCCAGGGAGCCCTTACTCTGAGGCATCAAATCCAGAGACCCCTTACACGAAGGCATCAAATCGAGGGACCCCTTGCACTGAGTCATCAAATCCAGGGTCCCCTTACACTGAGGGATCAATTCCTGGGACCCCTTACACTGAGGAAACATATCCAGGGACCACTTACACTGATGGATCAAATCCAGGCATTACTGATGCTGAGGCATCAAATCCAGGGACCCCTTACACTGAGGATTCAAATCCGGGGACCCCTTACACTGAGAAACCAAATTTGGGAACCCATTGCACTGAGATAAAATCCAGGGATCCCTTACACTGAGACACTAAATCCAGGGTCACCGAACACTGAGACATCAAATCGGCGGACCACTTACACTGAGACATCAAATCCAGGGACCACTTACACTGAGACATCAAATCCAGGGTCCCCTTTCACTGAGGCATCAAATCCAGGGATCCCATCCACTGAGACATCAAATCCAGGGAACCCTTACATTGCGGCACATAATCCAGGGACCGCTTACACTGAGACATCAAATCCAGGGACCTCAAACCCTGAAGAATCAAATCCAGGGTGACCTAACACTGAGACATCAAATCCAGGGATCCCTTGCACTGAGCCATCAAATCCAGGGACCACTTATAATAAGGTGTCCTCTCCAGGGACCACTTACACTGAGCCACCAAAAGCAGGGACCCCTTGCGCTGAGACATCAAATCCAGGGAGCCCTTACATTGAGGAATCAAATACCAGGGACCCCTTATACTGAGGCATTAAATCCAGGGACCACTTTCATTGAGGCATCAAATCCAGGGACCCCTTACACTGAGACATCAAATCCAGGGACCTCTTAAACTGAGGCACAAAATCCAGGGATCCCTCACACTGAGACATCAAATCCAGAGACCCCTTTCATTGAGGTATCAAATCCAGGGAATTCTTACCCTGAAGAATCAAATCCAGGGTCACCTAACACTGACATCAAATCGAGGGACCACTTACACTCAGGCATAAAATCCAGGGACCCCTTACACTGAGGCATCAAATCCAGCGACCCCTTACACTGCGATATCAAATCCAGGGGCCCCTTAAACTGAGGCACAAAATCCAGGGAGCCCTTACACTGAGGCATAAAATCCAGGGACCGCTTACACTGAGGCATCAAATCCAGGGACCCCTTACACTGAGTCATCAAATCCAGGGACCACTTCCACTGAGGCATCGAATCCAGGTATCACTTCCACTGAGACATCAAATCCAGGGGCCCCTTACACTGAGACATCAAATCCAGGGACCCCTTACAATGAGATATCAAATCCAGGGATCCCTTACACTGAGGCACCAAATCCAGAGACCCCTTACACTGAGGCACCAAATCCAGGAACCCCTTACACTGAGACATCAAATCCAGTGACTCTTAAACTGAGGCATCAACTCCCAGGGACCTCTTACACTGAAGCATCAAATCCAGCGAGCCCTTACACTGAGGCATCAAATCAAGGGACCACTTACATTGAGATACGAAATCAAGGGACAACTTACACTGAGGCATCAAATCCAGGGAACCCTTACACTGATGCACCAAATCCAGGGATCGCTTACAATGAGGCACCAAATCCTGGGACCCCTTACAATGAGGCATCAAATCCAGGGACCTCTTACACAGAGGCTTCAAATCCAGCGACCCCTTACACTGAGGTGTCAAATCCAGGGACCACTTACACTGAAGCATCAAATCCAGAGACACCTAACACTGACATCAATTCCAGGGACCACTTACACTGAGACATCAAATCCAAGGACCCCTTAAACTGAGGCACAAAATCCAGGGACCCCTTACACTGAGACACCAAATCCAGAGACCCCTTTCACTGAGGTATCAAATCCAGGGAACCCTTACACTGAGGCATCAAATCCAGGGACCCCTTACACTGAGACACCAAATCCAGGGACCCCTTACACTGAGACATCAAATCCAGGGATCCCGTGCACTGAGCCATCAAATCCAGGGGCCCCTTCTACTCGGACATCAAATCCAGGGATCCCTTACACTGAGGCATCAAATCCAGTGACCTCTTACACTGAGACATCAAATCCAGGGTCCCCTTACACTGAGGCACCAAATCCAGAGACCCCTTACACTGAGACAGCAAATCCAGGGATCCCTTACACTGAGGCATCAAACCCAGGGACCACTTACTCTGAGGCATCAAATCCAGGGACACCTAGCACTGAGATGTCAAATCCAGGGACCTCTTACACTGAAGCATCAAATCCAGAGCCACCTAACACTGACATCAATTCCAGGGACCCCTTACACTGAGACATCAAATCCAAGGACCCCTTAAACTGAGGCACAAAATCCAGGGACCGCTTATACTGAGACACCAAATCCAGAGACCCCTTTCACTGAGGTATCAAATCCAGGGATCCCTTACACTGAGGCATCAAATCCAGGGACCCCTTACACTGAGACACCAAATCCAGGGACCCCTTACACTGAGACATCAAATCCAGGGATCCCGTGCACTGAGCCATCAAATCCAGGGGTCCCTTCTCCTCGGACATCAAATCCAGGGATCCCTTACACTGAGGCATCAAACCCAGTGACCTCTTACACTGAGACATCAAATTCAGGGTCCCCTTACACTGAGGCACCAAATCCAGAGACCCCTTACACTGAGACAGCAAATCCAGGGATCCCTTACACTGAGGCATCAAATCCAGGGACCACTTACTCTGAGGCATCAAATCCAGGGACACCTAACACTGAGAAATCAAATTGAGGGACCACTTACTCTGAGGCATCAAATCCAAGAACCACTTACACAGGCATTAAATCCATGGACCCCTTCACTGAGGCATCAAATCCATGGACCCCTTTCACTGAGGCATCAAATCCAGGGACCCCTTACACTGAGGCATCAAATCCAGGGACCCCTTACACTGATGCACCAAATCCAGGGATCCCTTACACTGAGCATCAAATCCAGTGTCCTCTTGCACTGAAACATCAAATCCAGGGCCCCCTTTCACTAAAGCACCAAATCCAGGGACCCCTTACACTGAGGAATCAAATCCAGGGACCACTTCCACTCATGGATCAAACCCAGGGATCCCTGACACTGAGGCATCAAAGCCAGTGACCGATTACACTGAGGATTCAAATCCCTGAAACCCTTGCACTGAGAAACCAAATTCGGATAAGCCTTACAATGAGGGATCAAATCCAGGGATCCCTTACACTGTGGCATCAAATCCAGGGATCCCTTGCACTGTGACATCAAATCCAGTGACCGCTAACACTGAGGCCCCAAATCCAGGGAACCTTTACACTGAGATATCAAATCCAGGGACCCCTTACACTGCGGTGTCAAATCCAGGGACCCCTTTCACTGAGATCAAATCCAGACACCCCTTACACTGAAGCATCAAATACAGGGACCACTGACACTGAGACTTCAAATCCAGGGACCCCTTACACTGAAGCATCAAATCCAGGAACACCTAAAACTGAGACATCAAATCAACGGACCACTTACACTGAGGCATCAAATCCAGGGACCATTAACACTGAGGCATTAAATAAATGGACCCCTTTCACTGAGGCATCAAATCCAGGGACGCCTTACACTGAGGCTTCAAATCCAGGGACCCCATACACTGAGGCATAAAATCCAGTGACCCCTTAAACTGAGGCATCAAATCCAGGGACCGCTTATACTGAAACTTCAAATCCAGGGATCCCTTACACTCAGGCACCAACTCCAGATAACCCTTACACTGAGACACCAAATTCAGCGATCCGTTACACTGAGCAACCAAATCCAGGGATCCCTTGCACTGAGCCATCATATCCAGGGACCCCTTCTACTGAGCCATCAAATCCAGTGACCCCTTACACTGTGACATCAAATCCAGGGACCGCTTCCACGAAGGCACAAAATCCAAGGACACCTGACACTGATACATCAAATCCATGGACCACTTACACTGAGGCATCAAATCCAGGGACCCCTTACACTGAGACACCAAATCCAGAGACCCCTTACACTGGGACATCAAATACAGGGATCTCTTACACTGAGGCATCAAATCCAGGGACCCGTTACAAAGAGACACCAAATCCAGGGACCCCTTACACTGAGGCTTCAAATCCAGGGACTCCTTACACTGAGACATCAAATCCAGGGACCCGTTAAAATGAGACAACAAATCCAGGGACCCCTTACACTGAGACTTCAAATCCAGGGACCACTTACACTGAGACATTAAATCCAGGGAGCACTTACACTGAGACATCAAATCCAGGGAACTCTTACACTGAGGCACAAAATCCAGGGAAATCTTGCTCTGAGACATCAAATCCAGGGACCGCTAACACTGAGGATTCAAATTCGGGGAAACATTACACTGAAATCAAATTCGGGGAAACGTTACACTGAGACATCAAATCCAGGGACGCCTGACACTGAGGCTTCAATTCCAGACACCCCTAATACTGAGACATCAAATCCAAGGACCCCTTACACTGAGGCTTCAAATCCTGGGACCCCTTACACTGAGACATCAAATCCAGGGACACTTTGTACTGAGACATCAAATCCAGGGATCCCTTACACTAGCCACCAAATCCAGGGATCCTTGACACTGAGACACCAAATCCATGGACCCCTTGCAAATAGCCTTCAAATCCAGGGACCCCTTACACTGAGGCATCAAATCAAGGGACCCTTTACACTGCGCTATCAAATCCAGGGACCCCTTACACTGAGGCACAAAATCCAGGGATCCCTTGCACTGATGCATCAAATCCAGGGATCCCTTACACTGAGACACCAAATCCAGGGACCCCTTACACTGAGACATCAAATCCAGGGAGCCATTACACTGAGGCACCAAATCCAGGGACCCCTTACACTGAGACATCAAATCCAGTGACCCCTTACACTGAGGCTTCAAATCCAGGGACTCCTTGCACTGAGACATCAAATCCAGGGACCCGTGAAACTGACACAACAAATCCAAGGACCCCTTACACTGAGACACCAAATCCAGGGACCCCTTATATTGAGGCACCAAATCTATTGACCCTTTAGACTGAGATATAAAAAGCAGGGACCCCTTACAATGAGGCGTCCAATCCAGGGAGCCATTACACTGAGACATCAAATCCAGTGACCACAAACACTGACATCAAATACAAGGACCCCTTACACTGAGACACCAAATCCAGAGACCCCTTACACTGTGACATCAAATCCAGGGACCCTTTACACGGAGATATAAAATCCAGGGACCCCTTACACTGTGGCGTCAAATCCAGGGAGCCGTTACACTGAGAGATCAAATCCAGGGACCCCTTAAATGAAAGGCATCAAATCGAGGGACCCCTTACACTGATATCAAATCCAGGGACCCCTTACACTGAAGCACCAAATCCAGATCACCCTTACACTGAGACACGAAGTACAGGGACCAGAAACACTGAGGCATCAAATCCAGGGACACCTTGCACAGAAACACCAAATCCAGGAACCCCTTACACTGAAGCTTCAAATCCAGGAACAGCGAACACTGAGAAACCATATCCAGGGACCAGTTGCACTGATGGATCAAATCCAGGGACCACTGATACTGAGGCATCAAATCCAGGGACTACTCACACTGAGACATCAAATCCAGGGACACCTTACACTGAAACACCAAATCCGGGGACACCTTACACTGAGACACCAAATCCAGAGACCCATTGCACTGAGACATAAAATCCAGGGATCCCTTACACTGAGACACTAAATCCAGGGTCACCTAACACTGAGACATCAAATCCAGGGTCACCTAACACTGAGAAATCAAATCGGCGGACCACTTACACTGAGACATCAAATCCAGGGACCACTTACACTGAGGCATCAAATCGAGGGACCTCTTACACTGAGACATCAAATCGAGGGACCACTTACACTCAGGCATCAAATCCAGGGATCCCTTCTACTGAGACATCAAATCCAGGGAACCCTTACATTGCAGCACCAAATCCAGGGACCATTACACTGAGATCAAATCCAGGGACCCCTGACACTGAGACATCAAATCTAGGGACCCCTAACACTAAGGTGTCCACTCCAGGGACCACTTACACTGAGCCACCAAATGCAGAGACCCCTTGCGCTGAGACATCAAATTCAGAGATCCCTTGCACTGAGCCATCAAATCCAGGGACCCCTTCTACTGAGACTTTAAATCCAGGGACCCCATACACTGAGGCATAACATACCAGGGACCCCTTGCACTGAGCGATCAAATCCAGGGACCCCTTCTACTGAGACATCAAATTCAGGGACCCCTTACACTGAGGCAACAAATCCAGGGATCCCTTACACTGACACATCAAATCCAAGGCCGCGTTACTCTGAGGCATAAAATCCAGGGACCCCTTACACTGAGGCATCAAATCCAGCGACCCCTTACACTGAGATATCAAATCCAGGGACCCCTTAAACTGAGGCACAAAATCCAGGGACCCCTTACACTGAGGCATCAAATCCAGCGACCCCTTACACAGAGATATCAAATCCAGGGACCCCTTAAACTGAGGCACAAAATCCAGGGACCCCTTACACTGAGACATCAAATCCAGGGACCCTTTACATTGAGGCATCAATTCCAGGGACCAATTACACTGAGAAAACAAATCCAGGGACCCCTTACACTGAGGCTTCAAATCCAGGGATCCCATACACTGATACATCAAATCCAGGGATCCCTTGCAGTGAGCCATCAAATTCAGTGATCCTTCTACTGAGACATCAAATCCATGGACCCCTTACACTGAGGCATCAAATCCAGGGATCCCTTACACTGACACATCAAATCCAGTGATCCCTTACACTGAGCCACCAAATCCAGGAACCCCTTACACTGAGACATCTAATCCAGGGTCACCTAACACTGAGACATCTAATCCAGGATCACCTAACACTGAGACATCAAATCCAGGGACCCCTTACACTGAGGCTTTAAATCCAGGGACCGCATATACTGAGGCATAACATCCAGCGAGCCCTGACACTGAGGCATCAAATCCAGGGACCCCATCAAATGAGGCATCAAATCCCGGGACCCCTTACACTGAGGCATCAAATCCAGGGACCCCTTACAGTGAGACATCAAATCCATCGGACCCCTTACACTGCGACATCAAATCCAGGGATCCCTTACGCTGAGGCACCAAATCCAGAGACCCCTGACACTGAAACACCAAATCCAGGAACCCCTTACACTGAGGCTTTAAATCCAGGAACCCCATACACTGACACATCATATCCAGGGACCCCTTACACTGAGGCATAAAATCCAGGGTCCCCTTTCACTGAGGCATCAAATCCAGAGACATCTTAAACTGAGACATAAAATCCAGGCTCCCCTTCCACTGAGACATCAAATCCAGGGACCCCTTACACTTTGGCATCAAATCCAGGGATCACTTACACTGAGACAACAAATCCAGGGACCTCTTACCCTGAAGAAACAAATCCAGGGTCACCTAACACTGACATCAAATCCAGGGATCCCTTGCACTGAGCCATCAAATCCAGTGATCACTTAAACTGAGGCATCTAATCCAGGGTCCCCTTTCACTCAGACATCAAATCCAGGGACCATTACACTGTGACATCAAATCCAGGGACCCCTGAAACTGAGACACAAAGTCCTAGGACCCCTTAAACTCCGGCATCAAATGCAGGGACCACTTACACTGAGACAACAAATCCAGGGACCCCTTGCACTGAGGCATCAAATCCATGGACCACTTACACTGAGGCATCAAATCCAGGGAGCCCTTACAATGAGACACCAAATCCAGGGATCCGTTACACTGAGCCACCAAACCCAGGGACCCCTGACACAAACACCAAATCCAGGGCCCCCTTACACTGAGACTTCAAATCCAGGGTCCCCTGATATTGAGACATCAAATCCAGGTACCACTTATACAGACATGAAATCCAGGGACCCCTTACCCTGTGGCATCAACTCCAGGGACCACTGACACTGAGACATCAAATCCAGGGACCCCTTACACTGAGACATCAAATGCAGGGTCCCCTGACATTGAGACATCTAATCCAAGGACCTCTTACACTGAGGCATCAAATTCATGGACCACTTACACTGAGGCATCAAATGCAGGGACCACTTACACTGAAGCATCAAATCCAGGGAGCCCTTGCACTGAGACATCAAATCCAGGAACCACTTACACTGTGGCATCTACTCCAGGGACCAATTACACTGAGGGACGACTTACACTGAGGCATCAAATCCAGTTTCCCCTTTCACTGAGGCAACAAATCCAGAGATCCATTACACTGAGACATCAAATCCAGGGACCCCTGACACTGAGACACCAAATCCAGGGACCACTTACACTGAGGCATCAAATGCCGGGAACCTCTTACACTGAGACATCAAATCCAGGGACCACTGACGTTGAGGCATCAAATCCAGGGACCACTTACACTGAAGCATCAAATCCAGGGACCACTTACACTGAGACATCAAATCCAGGGACCACTTACACTGAGGCATCCACTCCAGGGACCAATTACACTGAGGGACGCCTTACACTGAAGCATCAAATCCAGGGACCCCTTACACTGAGGCATCAAATCCAGGGACCACTTACACTGAGACATCAAATCCAGTGATCATTACACTGTGACATCAAATCTAGGGACCCCTGACACTGAGGCGCCAAATCCAGGGACCCCTTACAATGAGGCACAAAATCCAGCGACCCCTTACACTGAGGCATCAAATCCAGGGACCACTTACACTGAGGGACGCCTTACACTGAGACATCAAATGCAGGGACCCCTTGCACTGAGACATCAAGTCGAGGGACCACTTACACTGATGCATCAAATCCAGTGATCACTTACACTGAGGCATCAAATCCATGGACCCCTTTCACTGAGGCTTCAAATACAGGAACACTTAGACTGAGGCATCAAATCGAGGGACCCCTTACACTGAAGCATCAAATCCAGGGACACCTAATAATGAGACATCAAGTCGAGGGACCACTTACACTGAGGCATCACATCCAGTGATCACTTACGCTGAGACATTAAATCCAGGGAATCCTTACACTGACGTACAAAATCCAGAGCCCCCTTACACTGAGACATCAAATCCAGGGAGCCCTTACACTGAGGCACAAAATCCAGGGAGCTCTTACACTGAGACATCACATCCAGGGAACCCTGACAGAGGCACAAAATCCAGAGACCCCTTACACTGAGACATCAAATCCAGGGACCCCTTACACTGAGGCATCCACTCCAGGGACCAATTTCACTGAGGGACGCCTTGCACTGAGGCACCAAATCCAGGGACCCCTTACACTGACACTTCAAATCCATGGATCCCTTGCACTGAGCCATCAAATCCAGGTACCCCTTACACTGAGGCATCCACTCCAGGGACCAATTACACTGAGGGACGCCTTACACTGAGGCACCAAATCCAGGGACCCCTTACACTGACACATCAAATCCATGGATCCCTTGCACTGAGCCATCAAATCCAGGTACCCCTTACACTGAGACATCAAATCCAGGGAACCCTGACACTGACGTAGAAAATCCAGGGACCACTTACACTGAGGCATCAAATCCATGGACCCCTTTCACTGAGGCATCAAATCCAGGGACTCCTTAAACTGAGAATTTAAATCCAGGGACCCCATACACAGGTATAACATCCAGGGACCACTTACACAGACATCGAATCCAGGGATCCCTTGTACTGAGCCATCAAATCCAGGGATCCCTAACACTGACACATCAAATCCAGTGACCCCTTACACTGAGACACCAAATACAGGGACCCATTACACAGAGGCATCAAATCCAGGGACCCCTTACACTGAGACATCAAATCCAGGGACCACTTACACTGAGGCATCAAATGCTGGGAACCTCTTACACTGAGGCATCAAATGCTGGGAACCTCTTACACTGAGACATCAAATCCAGGGACCCCTTACACTGAGGCTTCAAATCCAGGGATCACTTACACTGAGACAACAAATCCAGGGACCTCTTACCCTGAAGAAACAAATCCAGGGTCACCTAACACTGAGCCATCAAATCCAGGGATCCCTTGCACTGAGCCATCAAATCCAGGGACCTCTTCTACTGAGACATCAAATCCAGGGACCCCTTACACTGAGGCATCAAATCCAGTGATCACTTAAACTGAGGCATCTAATCCAGGGTCCCCTTTCACTCGGGCAACAAATCCAGGTATCCCTTACACTGAGACATCAAATCCAGGGACCCCTTACACTGATACAACAAATCCAGGGCCCCCTTGCACTGAGGCATCAAATCCATGGACCACTTACACTGAGGCATCAAATCCAGGGAGCCCTTACAATGTGACCCCAAATCCAGGGAGCCCATACACTGAGGATTAAATCCAGGGACCGTTTACACTGAGATATCAATTCCAGGGACCCCTTACACTGAGGTGTCAAATCCATGGATCCCTTACACTGAGGTGTCAAATCCAGGGACCCCTTACACTGAGGCATCAAATCCAGGGACCTCTTACACTGAGACTTCAAATCCCGAGTCCACTTTCACTGAGGCAACAAATCCAGGGATCCCTTGCACTGAGCCATCAAATCCAGGGAACCCTTCTACTGAGACATCAAATCCAGGGACCACTGACACTGAGGCATGAAATCCATGGACCCGTTTCACTGAGGCATCAAATCCAGGGACCCCTTACACTGAGGATTTAAATCCAGGGACCCCTTACACTGAGACACCAAATCCACGGACCCGTTACACTGAGCCACCAAATCCAGGGACCCCTGACACTGAGACATCAAATCCAGGGACCACTTATACAGACATGAAATCCAGGGACACCTTACCCTGTGGCATCAACTCCAGGGACCACTGACACTGAGGCACAAAATCAAGGGACCCCTGACATTGAGACATCTAATCCAGGGACCTCTTACACTGAGGCATCAAATCCAGGGACCACTTGCACTGAGAACCCAAATCCAGGGAGCCCTTACACTGAGACATCAAATCCATGGACCGCTTACACTGAGGCATCAAATGCAGGGACCACTTACGCTGAATCATCAAACCAAGGGATCCCTTGTACTGAGCCATCAAATCCAGGGATCCCTAACACTGACACATCAAATCCAGTGACCCCTTACACTTTGGCACCAAATCCAGGGACCACTTACACTGAGGCATCAAATCCAGGAACCCCTTATACTGAGACATCAAATCCAGGGAGCCCTTGCACTGAGACATCAAATCCAGGAACCACTTACACTGTGGCATCTACTCCAGGGACCAATTACACTGAGGGACGTCTTACACTGAGGCATCAAATCCAAGTTCCCTTTTCACTGAGGCAACAAATCCAGGGATCCATTACACTGACACATCAAAGCCAGGTTCCCCTTTCACTGAGGCATCAAATCCAGGGACCCATTACACTGAGACATCAAATCCGGGGACCCCTGACACTGAGACACCAAATCCAGGGACCACTTACACTGAGGCATCAAATGCTGGGAACCTCTTACACTGAGACATCAAATCCAGGGACCACTTACATTGAGGCATCAAATTCAGGGACCACTTACACTGAGGCATCAAATCCAGGGACCACTTACACTGAGACATCAAATCCAGGGACCACTTACACTGAGGCATCCACTCCAGGGACCAATTACACTGAGGGACGCCTTACACTGAAGCATCAAATCCAGGGACCCCTTACACTGAGGCATCAAATCAAGGGACCACTTACACTGAGACATCAAATCCAGGGACCCTTGACACTGAGACACCAAATCCAGGGACCCCTTACACTGAGGCATCAAATCCAGGGACCCCTTACAATGAGGCACAAAATCCAGCGACCCCTTACACTGAGACATCAAATCCAGGGACCACTAACACTGAGACATCAAGTCGAGGGAGCACTTACACTGATGCATCAAATCCAGTGATCACTTACACTGAGGCATCAAATCCATGGACACCTTTCACTGAGGCTTCAAATACAGGAACACTTACACTGAGGCATCAAATCGAGGGACCACTTACACTGAGACATCAAAACCATGGACCCCTTACACTGAGACATCAAATCCAGGGATTCTTCTGTGATGACATCAAATCCAGGGACCCCTGACTCGGAGGCATCAAATCCACGGACCCCTTACACTGAAGCATGAAGTCCAGGGACACCGAACACTGAAACATCAAATCGAGGAACCACTTACACTGAGGCATCAAATCCAGGGACCCCTTACACTGAGCCAACAAATCCAGGGACCCCTTACACGGAGGCATCAAATCCACGGACCCCTAAAAATGTGGGACCAAATCCAGGGATCCCTTGCATTGAGCCATCAAATCCAGGGATCCTTCTACTAAGACATCAAATCCAGGGACCCCTTACACTGAGGCACCAAATCCAGGGACCCCTTACACTGAGCCATCAAATCCAGGGATCCTTCTACGAAGACCTCAAATCCAGGGACCCCTTACACTGAGGCACCAAATCCAGGGACCCCTTACACTGAGACATCAAATCCAGGGAGTCCTGACACTGAGGCTCCAAATCCTGCGACCTCTTACACTGAGGCACCAAATCCATCGACCCCTTACACTGAGACATCAAATCCAAGGATCCCTGACACTGAACCACCAAATCCAGGGACCCCTTATACTGAGGCATCCAATCCAGGGACCACTTACACTGAGGCACCAAATCCAGCGACCCCTTGCACTGAGGCTTCTAATCCAGGGACCCCTTACACTGAGGCATCAAATCCAGGGACCTATTACACTGAGATATCCACTCCAGGGATCACTTACATTGAGGCACCAAATCCAGGGACCCCTTGCACTGAGGCTTCTAATCCAGGGACCCCTTACACTGAGGCTTCAAATCCAGGGACCACTTACACTGAGGCATCCAATGCAGGGACCACTTTCACTGAGGCACCAAATCCAGGGACCCCTTACACTGAGACATCAAATCCAGGGATCACTTACACTGAGGCATCAAATCCATG
This sequence comes from Pristiophorus japonicus, assembly GCF_044704955.1. NCBI lineage: Eukaryota > Metazoa > Chordata > Chondrichthyes > Pristiophoridae > Pristiophorus > Pristiophorus japonicus. The sequence goes on along the minus strand of NW_027252668.1, from coordinate 11,823,027 downwards.
GACCCCTTACAATGAGGCATCAAATCCAGGGATCCTTTACATTGTGGCATCAAATCCAGGGACCATTTACACTGAGGCATCCACTCCAGCGACCCCTTACACTGAGACATCAAATCCAGGGACCCCTTGCACTGAGACATCAAATCGAGGGACCACTTACAATGAGGCAACAAATCCAGAGACCCCTGACACGGAGGCATCAAATCCACGGACTCCTTACAATGAAGCAGCAAAACCAGGGACAACGAACACTGAAACATCAAATCGAGGGACCACTTTCACTGAGGCATCATATCCAGGGACCACTTACACTGAGGCATCAAATCCAGGGACCACTTACACTGAGGAATCCACTCCAGGGATCACTTACACTGAGGCACCAAATCCAGGGACCCCTTTCACTGAGACATCAAATCCAGGGATCCCTTGCAATGAGCCATCAAATCCAGGGATCCTGCTACTAAAACATCAAATCTAGGGACCCCTTACACTGAGGCATTAAATCCAGGGATCCCTTACATTGGCACATCAAATCCTGGGACCCTTTACACTGAGGCATCACATCAAGGGACCCCTTACACTGAGATACCAAATCCAGGGATCCCTGACACTGAGCCACCAAATCCAGCGTCACCTGACACTGAGACATCAAATCCAGGGACCCCTTACACTGAGACACCCAATCCAGGAACACCATACACTGAGGCTTCAAATCCAGGGACCCCTTACACTGAGGCATCAAATGCAGGGACCCCTTACACAGAATCATCAAACCCAGGGACACCGAACACTGAGACATCAAATCCAGGGACCCCTTACACTGAGGCTTCAAATCCAGGGACTCCTTACCCTGAGGCATCCACTCCAGGGACCACTTACACTGAGGCACCAGATCCAGAGCCCCCTTACACTGAGGCATCCACTCCAGGGACCACTTACACTGAGGGAGCCCTTACACTGAGACCTCAAATCCAGGAACCCCTTACCCTGAGGCATCAAATGCAGGGACCCCTTACACTAAAGCATCAAATCCAGGGACACCAAACACTGACATCAAATCGAGGGACCACTTACAATGAGGCAACAAATCCAGGGACCCCTGACGCGGAGGCATCAAATCCACGGACCCCTTACACTGAAGAATGAAATCCAGGGACACCGAACACTGAAACATCAAATCGAGGAACCACTTACACTGAGGCAACAAATCCAGGGACCCCTTACTCTGAGACAGCAAATCCAGAGACCCATTACACTGATACATCAAATCCAGTGACCACTTACACTGTGACACCAAATCCAGGGAACCCTTGCACTGAGACATCAAATCCAGGGACCCCTTACACTGAGGCATCCACTCCAGGGACCACTTACACTGAGGCACCAAATCCAGGGACCCCTGAAACTGAGGCATCAAATGCACGGACACCTTACACTAAAGCTTCAAATCCAGGGACACCGAACACTGAAACATCAAATCGGGGGACCCCTTACACTGAGACATCACATCCAGGGACCCCTAAATCTGAGGGACCAAATCCAGGGATCCCTTGCATTGAGCCATCAAATCCAGGGATCCTTCTACTAAGACATAAAATCCAGCGACCCCTTACACTGAGGCATCAAATCCAGGAACCCTTTACACTGAGGCATCACATCAAGGGACCCCTTACACTGAGATATCAAATCCAGGGACCCCTTACACTGAGGCATCAAGTCCACGTACCCCTTACACTGAGGCATCAATCCAGGGACCCCGAACACTGAGACATCAAATCCAGGGAGCCCTGACACTGAGGCTTCAAATCCAAGGACCCCTTACACTGAGACATCAAATCCAGGGACCACTTACACTGAGGCATCCACTACAGGGACCACTTATACTGTGGCACCAAATCCTGGGCCACTTACAATGAGCCATCAATTCCAGGGACCCCTTACACTGAGACATCAAATCCAGGGACCCCTTACACTGAGGCACAAAATCCTGGGACCCCTTACAATGAGACATCAAATCCGGGGACCCCTTACACTGAGACATCAAATCCAGGGACCCCTTACACTGAGGCACCAAATCCAGGGATCACTTACACTGAGGCATCAAATCCAGGGACCACTTACTCTGAGGCATCAAATCCATGGACCCCTTTCACTGAGGAATCAAATCCAGGGACCTCTTACACTGAAGAATCAAATCCAGGGTCACTTAACACTGAGACATCAAATCCAGGGAACCCTGACACTGAGGCACGAAATCCAGGGACCCCTTACACTGAGGTATCCACTCCAGTGACCACTGACAATGAGTCATACAATCCAGGGACCACTTACACTTTGGCATCAAATCCAGTGACCACTTACACTGAGGGACCCCTTACACTGAGACCTCAAATCCAGGAACCCCTTACCCTGAGGCATCAAATGCAGGGACCCCTTACACTAAAGCATCAAATCCAGGGACACCAAACACTGACATCAAATCGAGGGACCACTTACAATGAGGCAACAAATCCAGGGACCCCTGACGCGGAGGCATCAAATCCACGGACCCCTTACACTGAAGAATGAAATCGAGGGACACCGAACACTGAAACATCAAATCGAGGAACCACTTACACTGAGGCAACAAATCCAGGGACCCCTTACTCTGAGACAGCAAATCCAGAGACCCATTACACTGATACATCAAATCCAGTGACCACTTACACTGTGACACCAAATCCAGGGAACCCTTGCACTGAGACATCAAATCCAGGGACCCCTTACACTGAGGCATCCACTCCAGGGACCACTTACACTGAGGCACCAAATCCAGGGACCCCTGAAACTGAGGCATCAAATGCACGGACACCTTACACTAAAGCTTCAAATCCAGGGACACCGAACACTGAAACATCAAATCGGGGGACCCCTTACACTGAGACATCACATCCAGGGACCCCTAAATCTGAGGGACCAAATCCAGGGATCCCTTGCATTGAGCCATCAAATCCAGGGATCCTTCTACTAAGACATAAAATCCAGCGACCCCTTACACTGAGGCATCAAATCCAGGGACCCTTTACACTGAGGCATCACATCAAGGGACCCCTTACACTGAGATATCAAATCCAGGGACCCCTTACACTGAGGCATCAAGTCCACGTACCCCTTACACTGAGGCATCAATCCAGGGACCCCGAACACTGAGACATCAAATCCAGGGAGCCCTGACACTGAGGCTTCAAATCCAAGGACCCCTTACACTGAGACATCAAATCCAGGGACCACTTACACTGAGGCATCCACTACAGGGACCACTTATACTGTGGCACCAAATCCTGGGCCACTTACAATGAGCCATCAAATCCAGGGACCCCTTACACTGAGACATCAAATCCAGGGACCCCTTACACTGAGGCACAAAATCCTGGGACCCCTTACAATGAGACATCAAATCCGGGGACCCCTTACACTTAACACTGAGACATCAAATCCAGGGAACCCTGACACTGAGGCACGAAATCCAGGGACCCCTTACACTGAGGTATCCACTCCAGTGACCACTGACAATGAGTCATACAATCCAGGGACCACTTACACTTTGGCATCAAATCCAGTGACCACTTACAATGAGGCATCAAATCCAGGAACCCTTACACTGCGGCAATCCAGGGACCCCTTACACTGAGGCACCAAATCCAGGGGCCCTTGCACTGAGCCACAAAATCCAAGGACCCCTTTCACTGAGGCATCAAATCCAGGGACCCCTTACACTGTTGCATCAAATCCAGGGACCTCTTACAATGAGGCATCAAATCATTGGACCCCTTTCACTGAGGAATCAAATCCAGGGAGCCCTTCCACTGAGACAGCAAATCCAGGGAGCCCTTCCACTGAGACATAGAATCCAGGGACAAATAACACTGAGGCATCCACTCCAGGGACCAAAAACACTGAGGCTTCAATTCCAGGGACCCCTTACGCTGAGGCACAAAATCCGGAGACACCTTACACTGAGACACCAAATCCAGGGATCCCTTACAGTGAGCCACCAATTCCAGGGACCCCTGACTCTGAGACATCAAATCCAGGGAGCCCTGACACTGAAACATCAAATCCAGGGACGCCTTACACTGTGGATTCAAATCCAGGGACCCCTTACACTGAGGCAACAAATCCAGGGACCACTTACACTGAGGCATCCACTCCAGGGACACCGAACACAGACATTAAATCGAGGGACCACTTACACTGAGGCATCAAATCCAGGGACCACTTACACTGAGGCATCAAATCCAGGGACCCCTTACACTGAGTCATCAAATCCAGGGAGCCCTGACACTGAGGCATCAAATCCAGTGACCCCTTACACTGAGGTTTCCACTCCAGGGACCACTTAAACTGAGGCACTAAATCCAGGGACCCCTGACACTGAGACATCATATCCAGGGATCCCTTGCACTGAGACATCAAATCCACGGACCACTTACACAGAGGCATCAAATCCAGGGATCCCTTATACTGAGGCATCAAATCCACGGATCCCTGACACTGAGCCATCAAATCCATGGATCCCTCGCACTGAGCCCTCAAATCCAGGGACCCCTTACACTGACGCATCAAATCCAGGGACACCTAACACTGTGATATCAAATCGAGGGACCACTTGACCGAATATCAAATCCAGGGTCCACATGCACTGAGGCATCAAATCCAGGGACCACTTACATTGAGGCATAAAATCCAGGGTCCCCTTACACTGAGGCATCAAATCCAGGGATCCCTTACACTGAGGCATCAAATCCATGGACCCCTTACACTGAAACTTCAAATCCAGGGACCCCTTACACTGAGACATCAAATACAGCGATCCCTTGCACTGAGCCATCAAATCCAGGGACCCCTTCTACTGAGTCATCAAATCCAGGGTCCCCTTACACTGAACCACCAAATCCAGGGACCCCTGACACTGAGAATTCAAATCATGGGACCGCTTACACTGAGGCATCAAATGCAGGGATCCCTGACACTGAAGCACCAAATCCAGAGAATCCTTATACTGAGACACCAAATCCAGGGATCCATTACACTGAGACAACAAATCCTGGGACCCGAATACTGAGACATAAAATCCAGGGACCCCTTACACTGAGACATCATATCCAGGGACCCCTTACACTGAGGCATCAAATCCAGGAAGCCCTTGCACTGAGGCTTCAAATCCAGGGACCCCTTACACTTAGGCATCAAATCCAGGGACCCCTTAGCCTGATACAGCAAATCCAGGGACCTCTTACACTGAGGTATCAATTCCAGGGACCCCTTACACTGAGGCATCAAATCCAGGCACCCCTGAAACTGTGGCATCAAATCCAGGGGCCACTTACACTGAGGCGACTAATCCAGTGACCCCTTACACTAAGGCACAAAATCCAGGGACCCCTTACACTGAGGCATCAAATCCTGGGATCCCTGACACTGAGGCATCAAATCCAGCGGGCCCTTACACAGATGCATCAAATCCAGAGACCAGTTACATTGAGACACCAAATCCAGGAACCCCTGACACTGAGGCATCAAATCCAGGGATCCCTTGCACTGAGAAATCAAATCCAGGGACCCCTTACACTGGGGCACCAAATCCGGTGACTCCTTACAGTGAAGCGCCAAATCCAGGGACCACTGACACTGAGATATCAAATCCATTGACCCCTAAAATTGAGGCAAAAAATCAACGGACCCCTTACACTGAGGCATCAAATCGAGGGACCCCTTACACTGAAGTATCAATTGCAGGGACCCCTTATACTGAGGCATCAAATCCAGGGATCCCTGACACTGAAGGATCTGATCCAGTGACCCCTTACACTGACACATCAAATCCAGGACCCCTTACACTGAGACACCAAATCCAGGGACCCCTGACGCTGAGGCTTCAAATACAGGGACCCCTTACTCTGAGAAACCAAATCAAGGGCCCCTTACACTGGGGCACCAAATCCGGTGACTCCTTACAGTGAGGCACCAAATCCAGCGACCCCTTACACTGAGGCGCCAAATCCAGGGACCACTGACACTGAGATATCAAATCCAGCGACCCCTTACATTGAGGCAAAAAATCAACGTACCCCTTACACTGAGGCATCAAATCCAGGGACCGCTGACACTGATGCATCAAATCCAGGAACCCCTTACACTGAGGCTTCAATTCCTGAGACTCCTTATACTGAGGCACCAAATACAGGGACCCCTCACACTGAGACATCAAATCCAGGGTCCACTTACACTGAGGCATCCACTCCAGGGAACACTTAAACTGAGAGACCCCTTACACTAAGACATCAAATCCAGGGACCGCTGACACTGAGGCATCAAATCCAGGGACCACTTACACTGAGGCATCAAATACAGGTACCCCTTACACTGAGGCATCAAATCCAGGGACCAATTACACTGAGGCATCAAATCCAGGGACCACTTACACTGAGGCATCAATCCAGGGACAGATGACACTGAGAATTCAAATCCAGGGACCCCTTACACTGAGACTTCAAATCCAGGGTCCCCTTACACTGAGGCATAAAATCCAGGAAGCCCTTACAATGAGGCTTCAAATCCAGGGACCCCTTGCACTGAGGCATCAAATCCATGGACCCCTTACACTGAGGCTTCAAATCCAGGGACCACATACACTGAGGCATAAAATCCAGGGATCCCTTACACTGAGGCATCAAATCCAGGGACCACTTACACTGAGGCACCAAATCCAGCGACACCTTACAATGAGGCATCAAATCGAGGGACCCCTGACACTGAGATATCAAATCCAGCGACCCCTTACATTGAGGCAAAAAATCAACGGACCCCTTACACTGGCACATCAAATCCAGTGACCCCTTACACTGAGCCATCAAATCCATGGACCCCTTCTACTGAGACATCAACTCCAGGGATCCCTTACACTGAGGCTTCAAATCCAGGGATCCCTTACACTGAGACACCAAATCGAGGGCCCCTTACACTGAGACACCAAATCCAGAGACGCCTTACACTGGGGCACCAAATCCAGTGACTCCTTACACTGAGGCGCCAAATCCAGGGACCACTGACACTGAGATATCGAATACAGCGACCCCTTACATTGATGCAAAAATCAACGGACCCCTTACACTGAGGCATCAAATCCAGGGACCCCTGACACTGAGGCATCAATTGCAGGGACCCCTGAAACTGGGGTATCAAATCCAGGGGCCACTTACACTGAGGCGTCTAATCCAGTGACCCCTTACACTGAGGCATCAAATCCAGGGACCCCTTACTCTAAAACATCAAATCCAGGGACACCTAACACTGAGACATCAAATCCAGGGACCCTTTACACAGAGACATCAAATTCAGGGACCCGGACACAGAGACATCAAATCCAGGAAGCCCTTAAACTGAGGCATCAAATCCAGGGACCACTTACACTGAGGCACAAAATCCAGGGACCCCTTACACTGAGGCATCAAATCCAGGGACCCCTTACACTGAGGCATCAAATCCAGGGACCCCTTACAATGAGGCATCAAATCCAGGGATCCCTTACACTGAGACACCAAATCCAGGGACCCCTTACAATGAGGCATCAAATCCAGGGGCCCCTTAAACTGAGGCACGAAATCCAGGGACCCCTGACACTGAGGCACAAAATCGAGGGACCCCTTACACTGAGGAACAAAATCGATGGAACACCTTACACTGAGGCATCAAATCCAGGGACCCCTTACACTGAGGCATCAAATCCAGCGAGCCCTTACAAAGATGCATCAAATCCGGAGATCATTTACATTGAGACAACAAATCGAGGAACCCGTGACGCTGAGTCTTCAAATCCAGGGACACCTTTCTCTGAGAAACCAAATCAAGTGCCCCTTACACTGGGGCACCAAATCCAGTGACTCCTTACACTGAGGCACCAAATCCAGGGAGCCCTGACACTGAGATATCAAATCCAGCGAACCCTTACATTGAGGCAAAAAATCAACGGACCCCTTACACTGAGGCATCAAATCCAGGGTCCCCTAACACTGAGACATCAAATCGAGGGACCACTTACAATGAGGCATCAAATCTAGGGACCTCTTACACTGATGCATCAAATCCAGGAACCCCTTACAATGACGCATCAAATCCAGGGACCCCTTTCACTGAGACATCAATCCAGGCACCAAATCCAGGGACCCCTTACACTGAGACAGCAAATCCAGGGATCCCTTACACTGAGACACCAAATCCAGGGACCGCTTACACTGAGGCTTCAAATCCAGGGACCCCTGAAACTGAGGCATCATATCCAGGGGCCCCTTGCACTGAGGCACGAAATCCAGGGACTCCTGACACTGAGGCACAAAATCGAGGGACCCCTTACACTGAGGCACAAAATCGAGGTCCCCTTACACTGAGGCATCAAATCCAGGGACCCCTTACACTGAGGCATCAAATCCAGCGAGCCCTTACACAGATGCATCAAATCCAGGGATCAGTTGCATTGAGACACCAAATCCAGGAACCCCCGACACTAACACCAAATCGAGGGACCACTTACACTGAGGCACAAAATCCAGGGACCCATACACTGAGGCATCAAATCCAGGGACCCCTTACACTGAGGCATCAAATCCAGGGACCCCAAGCACTGTGACATCAAATCCACGGACGCCTTACAGTGAGACACCAAATCCAGGAACCCCCGACACTAACACCAAATCGAGGGACCACTTACACTGAGGCACAAAATCCAGGGACCCATACACTGAGGCATCCAATCCAGGGACCCCTTACACTGAGGCATCAAATCCAGGGACCCCAAGCACTGTGACATCAAATCCACGGACGCCTTACAGTGAGGCACCAAATCCAGGGACCCCTTGCACTGAGAAACCAAATCCAGGGACCCCTTATACTGGGGCTTCAAATCCAAGGACCACTTACACTGAGAAACCAAATCCAGGACCCCTTATACTGGGGCTTCAAATCCAGGGACCCCTTGCACTGAGAAACCAAATCCAGGGACCCCTTATACTGGGGCTTCAAATCCAGGGACCCCTTACACTGAGGCATCAAATCCAGGGACCACTGAAACTGAGGCACCAAATCCAGGGACCCCTTACACTGAGGCATCAAATCCAGGGACCACTGAAACTGGGGCACCAATTCCAGGCACTCCTGACACTGAGGCACAAAATCGAGGGACCCCTTACACTGAGGCATCAAATCCAGGGACCCCTGACACTGAGAGTTCAAATCCAGCGACCCCTTTCACTGAGGCATCAAATCCAGGGTCCCGTTACTCTGAAGCATCAAATCCAGGGACACCTATCATTGAGGTATCAAATCCAGGGACCCCTTACACTGAAGCATCAAATCCAGCAACCCCTGACGCTGAGGCTTCAAATCCAGGGACCCCTTACACTGTGGCATCAAATCCAGCGAGCTCTTACACAGATGCATCAAATCCAGGGACCCCTAACACTGAGGTATCAAATGCAGGGAGCCCTGACACTGAGACACCAAATCCAGGGACCCCTGGCACTGAAGCATCAAATCCAGGGACCCCTTAAACTGTAGAATCAAATCCAAGGACCCCTTACACTGAAGCATCAAATCCAGCAACCCCTGACGCTGAGGCGTCAAATCCAGGGACCCCTTACACTGTGGCATCAAATCCAGCGAGCTCTTACACAGATGCATCAAATCCAGGGACCCCGAACACTGAGGTATCAAATCCAGGGACAACCAGCACTGAGACACCAAATCCAGGGACCCCTTACATTGAGACATCAATACCAGGGAATCCTTAGTGAGGCACCAAATCCATGGAGCCCTCATACTGAGGCACAAAATCCAGGGACCCCTTATACTGAGGCGTCAAATCCAGGGACCCCTTACACTGTGGCACCAAATCCAGGGAGCGCTTTTACAGGACACCAATCCAGGGTCCCCTTTCACTGAGGCAACAAATCCAGGGATCCCCTTCAATGAGGCACCAAATCCAGAGACCCCTTACACTGAGCGACCAAATCCAGGGACCCCTTACACTGTGACATCAAATCCAGGGACCCCTTACACTGAGGCACCAAATCCAGGGACCCCTTACATTGAGGCATCAAATCCAGGGAGCCCTTTCACTGAGGCGTCAAATCGAGTAACCCCTTACACTGAGGCATAAAATCAAGTGACCTCTTACACTGGGTAACAAAATCCACGGACTTCTTACACTGAGGCACAAAATCCAGGGACCCATCCACTGAGGCATCAAATCCACGGACGGCTAACACTGAGACATCAATTCCAGGGACCCCTGCACTGAGGCAACAAATCCAGGGATCCCCTTCACTGAGGCACCAAATCCAGAGACCCCTTACACTGACCGACCTAATCCAGGGACCCCTTACACTGTGACATCAAATCCTTGGACCCCTTACACTGAGACATCAAATCCAGGGTCCCCTTACACTGAGACATCAAATCCAGGGACCCCTGCACTGAGGCATCAAATCCAGGGACCCCTTAAATTGAGGCATCAAATCCAGGGGCCCCTTAAACTGAGGCATCAAATCGAGGAACCCCTTACACTGAGACACCAAATCCAGGGACCCCTTACACTAAGACATCAATTCCAGGGATCCCTTAGACTGAGGCATCAAATCCAGGGACCCCTGACACTGAGACATCAAATCCAGGGACCCCTTACACTAAGGCATCTAATCCAGAGACCCCATACAATGTGACACCAAATACAGGGACCCCTTACATTGAGGCATCAAATCCAGGGACCCCTTACACCGAGGCACCAAATCCAGGGACTCCTTACACCGAGGCACCAAATCCAGGGACCCCTTACACCGAGACACCAAATCCACGGAACCCTGACACTGAGGCATCAAATCCAGCGAGCCCTTACACACATGCATCAAATCCAGGGATCAGTTACATTGAGACACCAAATCCAGGAACCCCTTACACTGAGGCATCAAATCGAGGGACCCCTTACACTGAGGCATCAAATTCAGGGATCACATAAACTGAGGCATCAAATCCAGGGACCACTTACACTGAGACATGAAATCCGGGGACCCCTTACACTGAGGCATCAAATCCAGGGAGCCCTTTCACTGAGGCATCAAATCGAGAGACCCCTTACACTGCGGCAACAATTCCAGTGACCCCTTACACTGAGACATCAAATCCAGCGACCACTGACACTGAGACAACAAATCCTTGGACACGAACACTGAGAAATCAAATCCAGGGACCCCTTACACTGAGGCATCAAATCTAGACCACTTACACTGAGGCATCAAATCCATGTACCCCTTACACTGAGGGATCAAATCCAGGGAGCCCTTACACTGAGACACCAAATCCATGGAGCCCTTACACTGGGACACCAAATCCAGAGACCCCTCACAATGAGACATCAAATCCACGGACACCTTATACTGAGACACCAAATCCAGGAACCCCTTGCACTGAGGCATCAAAACCAGGGACCCCTGACACGGAGGCATCAAATTCAGGGACCCCATACACTGAGGCATCACATCCCGGGAACCTTTACACTGAGACATCAAATCCAGGGACCCTGACACTGAGGCATCAAATCAAGGGACCCCTGACACTGAGCCATCAAATACTGGGATGCCTTACACTGAGGGACCAAATCCAGGGATCCCTTAAACTGAGGCAACAAATGCAGGGACCCCTTACTCTGAGACATCAAATCCGTGGATCGCTTGCACTGAGGCACCAAATCCAGGGACCGCTTACAATGAGGCATCAAATCCAGGGACCCCATTCACAGAGCCACCAAATCCAAGGACGCCTTGCACTGAGACATTAAATCCAGGTCCCCTTACACTGAGGCACCACATCCAGGGAGCCCTTACATCGAGGCATGAAATCCAGGGGCCCCTTACACTGAGGAATCAAATCCAGGGACCCCTTAATCTGAAGCATGAAATCCAGGGACTCCTAACACTGAGACATCAAATCGAGAGACCACTTACACTGAGGCATGAAATCCAGGGACCCCTTACACTGACGCACAAAATCCAGGTACCCCTAACACTGAAGCAACAAATCCAGGTAGCACCGACACTGAGGCCTCCAATCCAGGGACCCCTTGCACTGAGTCATCAAATCCAGGGTCCACTGACACTGAGGCATTAAATCCAAGGACCCCATACACTGAGTGATCAAATCCAGTGAGCCATTACACTGAGGCACCAAATCCAGGGACCCCATAATCTGAGGCATCAAATCCCGCGAACCTTTACACTGAGACATCAAATCCAGGGACCCCTGACATTGAGGCATCAAATCCAGGGACCCCATGCACAGAGTCACCAAATCCATGGACACCTTGCACTGAGACATTAAATCCAGGTCCCCTTACAATGAGGCACCAAATCCAGGGAGCCCTTACATCGAGGCATCAAATCAAGGGTCCGCTTACACTGAGGAATCAAATCCAGGGACCCCTTACACTGATGCATCTAATCCAGGGACCCCTTAAACTGAGGCATCAAATGCAGGGACACCTTCCACAGAGGCATCAAATCCAGGGACACATTTAACTGAGGCACCAAGCCCAGGGACAACTTACACTGAGGCATCATATCCTGGGACCCCTTGCACGAAGGCATCAAATCCATGTACCCCTTACACTTAGACACCAAATCCAGGGAGCACTGACACTGAGGCACCAAATCCATGGCACTCTTACACTGAGGCACCAAATCCAGAGCCCCTCACAATGATACATCAAATCCAGGTACCCCTTACACTGAGGCATCAGATCCAGGAACCCCTTACACTAAGGCATCAAAACCAGGGACCCCTGACACGGAGGCATCAAATTCAGGGACCCCTTACACTGAGGCATCAAATCCCGGGACCCTTTACACTGAGACATCAAATCCAGGGACCCCATGCACAATGCCACCAAATCCAAGAACGCCTTGCACTGAGACATTAAATCCAGGTCCCCTTACACTGAGGCACCAAATCCAGGGAGCCCTTACATCGAGGAATCAAATCCAGGGACCACTTGCACTGAGGCATCAAATCCATGGACCCATTACACTGAGTCACAAAATCCAGGGACCCGTGACACTGAGGCATCAAATACTGGGATGCCTTACACTGAGGGACCAAATCCACGGAACCCCTTAAACATAGACATCAAATCCAGAGACCCCTTACAGTGAGGCATCAAATCCAGAGACCCCTCACACTGAGACATAAAATTCAGGGATCCCTTACACTAAGGCATCAAATCCACGGACGCCTTATATTGAGACACCAAATCGAGGGACCCCTTACACTTGGACACCAAATCCAGTGACCCCTGACATTGTGGCATCAAATCCAAGGACCCCTTACACTGAGGGATCAAATCCAAGGAGCCCTTACACTGAGGCACCAAATCCATGGACCCCTTACACAGAGACTCCAAACCAGGAACCACTTACACTGAAACACCAAATTCAGGGAGCACTGACAGAGGCACCAAATCCATGGCACTCTTACACTGAGGCACCAAATCCAGAGACCCCACGCACAGAGCCACCAAATCCAAGGACGCCTTGCACTGAGACATTAAATCCAGGTCCCCTTGCACTGAGGCACCAAATCCAGGGAGCCCTTACATCGAGGCATCAAGTCCAGGGACCACTTGCACTGAGGCATCAAATCCATGGACCACTTACACTGAGTCAGAAAATCTAGGGACCCCTTACACTGAGGCAACAAATCCAGGGACCCCTTACACTGAGACATCAAATCCAGGGAGCCCTTACACTGAGGCACCAAATCCATGGAGCCCTAACACTGAGACACCAAATCCAGAGACCCCTCACACTGAGACATCAAATCCAGAGACCCCTTACACTGAGGCATCAAATCCAGGGACCCTTGCACAGAGCCACCAAATCAAAGGACGCCTTGCACTGAGACATCAAATCCAGGGACCCCTTACACTGAGGAATCAAATCCAGGGACCCCGTACACTGAGGCATCTCATCCAGGGAGCCCTAACACTGAGGCACCATATCAAGGGACTCCATACAATGATACACCAAATCCAGTGACCCCTTAAACTGAGGCATCAAATCCAGGGACCCAATTAACTGAGACACCAAATCGAGCTACGCCTTACATTGAGGCATCAAATCGAGGCACCCCTAAAAATGAGGCATTAAATTCAGGGACCACTGACACTGAGGCATCAAATCCAGGGACCCCTGACACTGAGGCATCAAATCCAGGGACCGATGACATTGAGGCATAAAATTCAAGGACCCCTTACACTAAGGCATCAAATCCACGGACGCCTTACACTGAGGCACCAAGTCCAGGCACAATTTACACTGAGGCATCATATCCTGGGACCCTTTACACTGAGACATCAAATCCAGGGACCCCATGCACAATGCCACCAAATCCAAGAACGCCTTGCACTGAGACATTAAATCCAGGTCCCCTTACACTGAGGCACCAAATCCAGGGAGCCCTTACATCGAGGAATCAAATCCAGGGACCACTTGCACTGAGGCATCAAATCCATGGACCCATTACACTGAGTCACAAAATCCAGGGACCCGTGACACTGAGGCATCAAATACTGGGATGCCTTACACTGAGGGACCAAATCCACGGAACCCCTTAAACATAGACATCAAATCCAGAGACCCCTTACAGTGAGGCATCAAATCCAGAGACCCCTCACACTGAGACATAAAATTCAGGGATCCCTTACACTAAGGCATCAAATCCACGGACGCCTTATATTGAGACACCAAATCGAGGGACCCCTTACACTTGGACACCAAATCCAGTGACCCCTGACATTGTGGCATCAAATCCAAGGACCCCTTACACTGAGGGATCAAATCCAAGGAGCCCTTACACTGAGGCACCAAATCCATGGACCCCTTACACAGAGACTCCAAACCAGGAACCACTTACACTGAAACACCAAATTCAGGGAGCACTGACAGAGGCACCAAATCCATGGCACTCTTACACTGAGGCACCAAATCCAGAGACCCCACGCACAGAGCCACCAAATCCAAGGACGCCTTGCACTGAGACATTAAATCCAGGTCCCCTTGCACTGAGGCACCAAATCCAGGGAGCCCTTACATCGAGGCATCAAGTCCAGGGACCACTTGCACTGAGGCATCAAATCCATGGACCACTTACACTGAGTCAGAAAATCTAGGGACCCCTTACACTGAGGCAACAAATCCAGGGACCCCTTACACTGAGACATCAAATCCAGGGAGCCCTTACACTGAGGCACCAAATCCATGGAGCCCTAACACTGAGACACCAAATCCAGAGACCCCTCACACTGAGACATCAAATCCAGAGACCCCTTACACTGAGGCATCAAATCCAGGGACCCTTGCACAGAGCCACCAAATCAAAGGACGCCTTGCACTGAGACATCAAATCCAGGGACCCCTTACACTGAGGAATCAAATCCAGGGACCCCGTACACTGAGGCATCTCATCCAGGGAGCCCTAACACTGAGGCACCATATCAAGGGACTCCATACAATGATACACCAAATCCAGTGACCCCTTAAACTGAGGCATCAAATCCAGGGACCCAATTAACTGAGACACCAAATCGAGCTACGCCTTACATTGAGGCATCAAATCGAGGCACCCCTAAAAATGAGGCATTAAATTCAGGGACCACTGACACTGAGGCATCAAATCCAGGGACCCCTGACACTGAGGCATCAAATCCAGGGACCGATGACATTGAGGCATAAAATTCAAGGACCCCTTACACTAAGGCATCAAATCCACGGACGCCTTACACTGAGGCACCAAGTCCAGGCACAATTTACACTGAGGCATCATATCCTGGGACCCCTTGCACTGAGGCACCAAATCCAGGCACCCTTTACACTGAGGCATCAAATCCATGTACCCCTTACACTGAGACACCAAATCGAGGGAGCCCTTACACTGAGGCACCAAATCCATGGAAATCTTACACTGAGGCACCAAATCCATGGAACTCTTACACTGAGGCACCAAATCCACGGACCCCTTACACTGAGGCATCAAATCCCGGGAATCTTTACACTGAGACATCAAATCCAGGGACCCCTGACACTGAGGCATCAAATCCAGGGAGCGCTTTTACAGGACACCAATCCAGGGTCCCCTTTCACTGAGGCAACAAATCCAGGGATCCCCTTCAATGAGGCACCAAATCCAGAGACCCCTTACACTGAGCGACCAAATCCAGGGACCCCTTACACTGTGACATCAAATCCAGGGACCCCTTACACTGAGGCACCAAATCCAGGGACCCCTTACATTGAGGCATCAAATCCAGGGAGCCCTTTCACTGAGGCGTCAAATCGAGTAACCCCTTACACTGAGGCATAAAATCAAGTGACCTCTTACACTGGGTAACAAAATCCACGGACTTCTTACACTGAGGCACAAAATCCAGGGACCCATCCACTGAGGCATCAAATCCACGGACGGCTAACACTGAGACATCAATTCCAGGGACCCCTGCACTGAGGCAACAAATCCAGGGATCCCCTTCACTGAGGCACCAAATCCAGAGACCCCTTACACTGACCGACCTAATCCAGGGACCCCTTACACTGTGACATCAAATCCTTGGACCCCTTACACTGAGACATCAAATCCAGGGTCCCCTTACACTGAGACATCAAATCCAGGGACCCCTGCACTGAGGCATCAAATCCAGGGACCCCTTAAATTGAGGCATCAAATCCAGGGGCCCCTTAAACTGAGGCATCAAATCGAGGAACCCCTTACACTGAGACACCAAATCCAGGGACCCCTTACACTAAGACATCAATTCCAGGGATCCCTTAGACTGAGGCATCAAATCCAGGGACCCCTGACACTGAGACATCAAATCCAGGGACCCCTTACACTAAGGCATCTAATCCAGAGACCCCATACAATGTGACACCAAATACAGGGACCCCTTACATTGAGGCATCAAATCCAGGGACCCCTTACACCGAGGCACCAAATCCAGGGACTCCTTACACCGAGGCACCAAATCCAGGGACCCCTTACACCGAGACACCAAATCCACGGAACCCTGACACTGAGGCATCAAATCCAGCGAGCCCTTACACACATGCATCAAATCCAGGGATCAGTTACATTGAGACACCAAATCCAGGAACCCCTTACACTGAGGCATCAAATCGAGGGACCCCTTACACTGAGGCATCAAATTCAGGGATCACATAAACTGAGGCATCAAATCCAGGGACCACTTACACTGAGACATGAAATCCGGGGACCCCTTACACTGAGGCATCAAATCCAGGGAGCCCTTTCACTGAGGCATCAAATCGAGAGACCCCTTACACTGCGGCAACAATTCCAGTGACCCCTTACACTGAGACATCAAATCCAGCGACCACTGACACTGAGACAACAAATCCTTGGACACGAACACTGAGAAATCAAATCCAGGGACCCCTTACACTGAGGCATCAAATCTAGACCACTTACACTGAGGCATCAAATCCATGTACCCCTTACACTGAGACACCAAATCCATGGAGCCCTTACACTGGGACACCAAATCCAGAGACCCCTCACAATGAGACATCAAATCCACGGACACCTTATACTGAGACACCAAATCCAGGAACCCCTTGCACTGAGGCATCAAAACCAGGGACCCCTGATACGGAGGCATCAAATTCAGGGACCCCATACACTGAGGCATCACATCCCGGGAACCTTTACACTGAGACATCAAATCCAGGGACCCTGACACTGAGGCATCAAATCAAGGGACCCCTGACACTGAGCCATCAAATACTGGGATGCCTTACACTGAGGGACCAAATCCAGGGATCCCTTAAACTGAGGCAACAAATGCAGGGACCCCTTACTCTGAGACATCAAATCCGTGGATCGCTTGCACTGAGGCACCAAATCCAGGGACCGCTTACAATGAGGCATCAAATCCAGGGACCCCATTCACAGAGCCACCAAATCCAAGGACGCCTTGCACTGAGACATTAAATCCAGGTCCCCTTACACTGAGGCACCACATCCAGGGAGCCCTTACATCGAGGCATGAAATCCAGGGGCCCCTTACACTGAGGAATCAAATCCAGGGACCCCTTAATCTGAAGCATGAAATCCAGGGACTCCTAACACTGAGACATCAAATCGAGAGACCACTTACACTGAGGCATGAAATCCAGGGACCCCTTACACTGACGCACAAAATCCAGGTACCCCTAACACTGAAGCAACAAATCCAGGTAGCACCGACACTGAGGCCTCCAATCCAGGGACCCCTTGCACTGAGTCATCAAATCCAGGGTCCACTGACACTGAGGCATTAAATCCAAGGACCCCATACACTGAGTGATCAAATCCAGTGAGCCATTACACTGAGGCACCAAATCCAGGGACCCCATAATCTGAGGCATCAAATCCCGCGAACCTTTACACTGAGACATCAAATCCAGGGACCCCTGACATTGAGGCATCAAATCCAGGGACCCCATGCACAGAGTCACCAAATCCATGGACACCTTGCACTGAGACATTAAATCCAGGTCCCCTTACAATGAGGCACCAAATCCAGGGAGCCCTTACATCGAGGCATCAAATCAAGGGTCCGCTTACACTGAGGAATCAAATCCAGGGACCCCTTACACTGATGCATCTAATCCAGGGACCCCTTAAACTGAGGCATCAAATGCAGGGACACCTTCCACAGAGGCATCAAATCCAGGGACACATTTAACTGAGGCACCAAGCCCAGGGACAACTTACACTGAGGCATCATATCCTGGGACCCCTTGCACGAAGGCATCAAATCCATGTACCCCTTACACTTAGACACCAAATCCAGGGAGCACTGACACTGAGGCACCAAATCCATGGCACTCTTACACTGAGGCACCAAATCCAGAGCCCCTCACAATGATACATCAAATCCAGGTACCCCTTACACTGAGGCATCAGATCCAGGAACCCCTTACACTAAGGCATCAAAACCAGGGACCCCTGACACGGAGGCATCAAATTCAGGGACCCCTTACACTGAGGCATCAAATCCCGGGACCCTTTACACTGAGACATCAAATCCAGGGACCCCATGCACAATGCCACCAAATCCAAGGACGCCTTGCACTGAGACATTAAATCCAGGTCCCCTTACACTGAGGCACCAAATCCAGGGAGCCCTTACATCGAGGAATCAAATCCAGGGACCACTTGCACTGAGGCATCAAATCCATGGACCCATTACACTGAGTCACAAAATCCAGGGACCCGTGACACTGAGGCATCAAATACTGGGATGCCTTACACTGAGGGACCAAATCCACGGAACCCCTTAAACATAGACATCAAATCCAGAGACCCCTTACAGTGAGGCATCAAATCCAGAGACCCCTCACACTGAGACATAAAATTCAGGGATCCCTTACACTAAGGCATCAAATCCACGGACGCCTTATATTGAGACACCAAATCGAGGGACCCCTTACACTTGGACACCAAATCCAGTGACCCCTGACATTGTGGCATCAAATCCAAGGACCCCTTACACTGAGGGATCAAATCCAAGGAGCCCTTACACTGAGGCACCAAATCCATGGACCCCTTACACAGAGACTCCAAACCAGGAACCACTTACACTGAAACACCAAATTCAGGGAGCACTGACAGAGGCACCAAATCCATGGCACTCTTACACTGAGGCACCAAATCCAGAGACCCCACGCACAGAGCCACCAAATCCGAGGACGCCTTGCACTGAGACATTAAATCCAGGTCCCCTTGCACTGAGGCACCAAATCCAGGGAGCCCTTACATCGAGGCATCAAGTCCAGGGACCACTTGCACTGAGGCATCAAATCCATGGACCACTTACACTGAGTCAGAAAATCTAGGGACCCCTTACACTGAGGCAACAAATCCAGGGACCCCTTACACTGAGACATCAAATCCAGGGAGCCCTTACACTGAGGCACCAAATCCATGGAGCCCTAACACTGAGACACCAAATCCAGAGACCCCTCACACTGAGACATCAAATCCAGAGACCCCTTACACTGAGGCATCAAATCCAGGGACCCCTGACACTGAGGTATCAAAACCAGGGAGCCCTAACACTGAGACACCATATCGAGGGACTCCATACAATGAGACACCAAATCCAGGGACCCCTTAAACTGAGGCATCAAATCGAGCGACCCCTGACATTGAGGCATCAAATCCAGGGACCCCTTTTCACTGAGACACCAAATCCAGGGACCACTGACACTGAGGCATCAAAACCAGGGACCCCTTACACTGAGACACGAAATGGAGGGACCCCTTACACTGAGACACCAAATCAAGGGACCACTTAATCTGAAGCATGAAATCCAGGGACACCTAACACTGAGACATCAAATCCATGGACCACTTACACAAAGTCTTCAAATCCAGGGACCCCTTTCACTGAGACACCAAATCCTGGGACCCATTACACTGAAGCAACAAATCCAGGTAGCACCGATACTGAGGTCTCAAATCCAAGGACCCATTGCACTGAGGCATCAGATCCAGGGACCACTGACACTGAGGCATTAAATCCAGGGACCCCATACAATGAGGGATCAAATCCAGTGAGCCATTACACTGAGGCACCAAATCCATGGACCCCTTACGCAGAGAGTCCAAACCAGGAAACCCTTACACTGAGGCACCAAATCCAGGGACCCCAAAATCTGAGGCATCAAATCCCGGCAACCTTTACACTGAGACATCAAATTCAGGGACCCCTGACACTGATGCATCTAATCCAGGGACCCCTGACACTGAGGCACCAAATCCAGGGACCTCTTACACTGAGGCATCAAATCCAGGGACCCCTTACACTGAGGCATCAAATCCCGGCAACCTTTACACTGAGACATCAAATCCGGGGACCCCTGACATTGAGGCCTCAAATACTGGGATGCCTTGCACTGAGGGACCAAATCCAGGGACCCCTTAAACTGAGGCAACAAGTCCAGGGATCGCTTACACTGAGGCATCAAATCCAGGGACCCATTACACTGATGCATCAAATCCAGGGACCAGTTACACTGAGACAATAAACCCAGGAACGCCTTACACTGAGGCATCAAATCCAGGGACCCCTTACACTGAGGTATCAAAACCAGGGAGCCCTAACACTGAGACACCATATCGAGGGACTCCATACAATGAGACACCAAATCCAGGGACCCCTTAAACTGAGGCATCAAATCCAGGGACACCATCCGCAGAGGCATCAAATCCAGTGACCCCTTTCACTGAGACACGAAATCCAGGGACTCTTGCACTGAGGCATCAAATCCAGGGACCCCATACACTGAGGCATAAAATCCAGTGACCTCTTACACTAAGGCATCAAATCCACAGACGCATTATACGGAGACACCAAATCGAGGGACCCCTGCACTGAGGCATCAAATCCATGGACGCCTTACACTGAGACATCAATTCCAGGGACCCCTGCACTGAGGCATCAAATCCAGGGACCCCTTAAACTGAGGCATCAAATCCAGGGATCCCATAGACTGAGGCATCAAATCCAGGGACCCCTTACACTGAGACACCAAATCCAGGGACCCCTTACACTGGGGCACCTAATCCACGGACTCCTAACACTGAGGCACCAAATCCAGGGACCCATCCACTCCGGCATCAAATCCAGGGACCCCTTACACTGAGACATCAATTCAAGGGAACATTTACACTGAGGCATCAAATCCAGCGACCCCTTACACTAAGGCATCTAATCCAGAGACCCCTTGCACTGAGGCATCAAATCCAGGGACCCCTTACACTGAGGCATCAAATCCTTCGACCACTTACACTGCGACACCAAATCGAGGGACCCCTTCCACCGAGGTATCAATTGCAGGCACCAATTACACTGAGGCATCAAATCCGGGGAGCCCTTCCACTGAGACAGCAAATCGAGAGACACCTTACACTGAGACACCAAATACAGGGTCCCCTTACATTGAGGCATCAAATCCAGGGACCCCTTACACCGAGGCACCAAATCCAGGGACCCCTTACACAGAGACACCAAATCCACGGAACCCTTACACTGAGGCATCAAATCCAGCGAGCCCTTACACACATGCATCAAATCCAGGGATCACATAAACTGAGGCATCAAATCCAGGGACCACTTCCACTGAGACATCAAATCCAGGGACCCCTTACACTGGGGCACCAAATCCACGGACTCCTTACACTGAGGCACCAAATCCAGGGACCCATCCACTCAGGCATCAAATCCAGGGACCCCTTACACTGAGACATCAATTCCAGGGAACATTTACACTGAGGCATCAAATCCAGGGACCCCTTACACTAAGGCATCTAATCCAGAGACCCCTTGCACTGAGGCATCAAATCCAGGGACCCCTTGCACTGAGGCATCAAATCCTGCGACCCCTTACACTGCGACACCAAATCGAGGGACCCCTTACACCGAGGTATCAATTGCAGGCACCAATTACACTGAGGCATCAAATCCGGGGAGCCCTTCCACTGAGACAGCAAATCGAGAGACACCTTACACTGAGACACCAAATCCAGGGAGCCCTTATACAGGACACCAATCCAGGACCCCCTTACACCGAGGCATCAAATCCAGGGACCCCTTACAATGTGACACCAAATACAGGGACCCCTTACATTGAGGCATCAAATCCAGGGACCCCTTACACCGAGGCACCAAATCCAGGGACCCCTTACACCGAGACACCAAATCCACGGAACCCTGACACTGAGGCATCAAATCCAGCGAGCCCTTACACACATGCATCAAATTCAGGGATCACATAAACTGAGGCATCAAATCCAGGGACCACTTACACTGAGTCATCAAATCCAGGGACCACTTACACTGAGACATGAAATCGATGGTCCCCTTTCACTGTGGAAACAAATCCAGGGATCCCTTACACTGAGGCACCAAATCCAGGGACCATTTACACTGAGAAATCAAATCCGGGGACCCCTTACACTGAGGCATCAAATCCAGGGAGCCCTTTCACTGAGGCATAAAATCGAGAGACCCCTTACACTGAGGCATCAAATCCAGTGACCCCTTACACTGAGACATCAAATCCAGCGACCCCTGACACTGAGACAACAAATCCTTGGACCCTAACACTGAGAAATCAAACCCAGGGACCCCTTACACTGAGACATCAAATCCAGGGACCCCTTACACTGAGGCGTCAAATCCAGGGACCCCTTACACTGAGGCGTCAAATCCAGGGACCACTCACACTGAGACATCAAATCCAGGAAGCCTTCACACTGAGGCATCAAATCCAGCGACCCCTTACACTAAGGCATCTAATCCAGAGACCCCTTGCACTGAGGCATCAAATCCAGGGACCCCTTACACTGAGGCATCAAATCCTTCGACCACTTACACTGCGACACCAAATCGAGGGACCCCTTCCACCGAGGTATCAATTGCAGGCACCAATTACACTGAGGCATCAAATCCGGGGAGCCCTTCCACTGAGACAGCAAATCGAGAGACACCTTACACTGAGACACCAAATACAGGGACCCCTTACATTGAGGCATCAAATACAGGGACCCCTTACACCGAGGCACCAAATCCAGGGACCCCTTACACCGAGACACCAAATCCACGGAACCCTTACACTGAGGCATCAAATACAGCGAGCCATTACACACATGCATCAAATCCAGGGATCACATAAACTGAGGCATCAAATCCAGGGACCACTTCCACTGAGACATCAAATCCAGGGACCCCTTACACTGGGGCACCAAATCCACGGACTCCTTACACTGAGGCACCAAATCCAGGGACCCATCCACTCAGGCATCAAATCCAGGGACCCCTTACACTGAGACATCAATTCCAGGGAACATTTACACTGAGGCATCAAATCCAGGGACCCCTTACACTAAGGCATCTAATCCAGAGACCCCTTGCACTGAGGCATCAAATCCAGGGACCCCTTGCACTGAGGCATCAAATCCTGCGACCCCTTACACTGCGACACCAAATCGAGGGACCCCTTACACCGAGGTATCAATTGCAGGCACCAATTACACTGAGGCATCAAATCCGGGGAGCCCTTCCACTGAGACAGCAAATCGAGAGACACCTTACACTGAGACACCAAATCCAGGGAGCCCTTATACAGGACACCAATCCAGGACCCCCTTACACCGAGGCATCAAATCCAGGGACCCCTTACAATGTGACACCAAATACAGGGACCCCTTACATTGAGGCATCAAATCCAGGGACCCCTTACACCGAGGCACCAAATCCAGGGACCCCTTACACCGAGACACCAAATCCACGGAACCCTTACACTGAGGCATCAAATCCAGCGAGCCCTTACACACATGCATCAAATTCAGGGATCACATAAACTGAGGCATCAAATCCAGGGACCACTTACACTGAGTCATCAAATCCAGGGACCTCTTACACTGAGACATGAAATCGATGGTCCTCTTTCACTGTGGAAACAAATCCAGGGATCCCTTACACTGAGGCACCAAATCCAGGGACCATTTACACTGAGAAATCAAATCCGGGGACCCCTTACACTGAGGCATCAAATCCAGGGAGCCCTTTCACTGAGGCATAAAATCGAGAGACCCCTTACACTGAGGCATCAAATCCAGTGACCCCTTACACTGAGACATCAAATCCAGCGACCCCTGACACTGAGACAACAAATCCTTGGACCCTAACACTGAGAAATCAAACCCAGGGACCCCTTACACTGAGACATCAAATCCAGGGACCCCTTACACTGAGGCGTCAAATCCAGGGACCCCTTACACTGAGGCGCCAAATCCAGGGACCACTCACACTGAGACATCAAATCCAGGAAGCCTTCACACTGAGGCATCAAATCCAGGGACCCCTTACACTGAGATATCAAATCCAGGGCCCCTGACACTGGGGCACCAAATCCAGGGACTCCTTAAACTGAGGCATCAAATCCAGGGACCCCTTAAACTGAGGCATCTAATCCAGTGACCCCTTGCTCTGAGGCACCAAATCCAGGGACCCCTTACACTGAGGCACAAAATCCAGCGAGCCCTTATACTGAGGCATCAAATCTAGGGACCATCCACTCTGAGAAACCAAATCCAGCGACCCCTGACGCTGAGGCTTCAAATCCAGGAACCCCTTACTCTGAGAAATCAAATCAAGGGACTCCTTACACTGGGGCACCAAATCCAGGAACTCCTTACACTGAGGCGCCAAATCCATTGATTGCTTATACTGAGGCATCAAATCCAGGGACGCCTTACACTGAGGCAACAAATCCAGAGTTCCCTTACATTGAAACACCAAATCCAGGGAACCTTTATACTGAGGCATCAAATCCAGCGTGCCCTTACACTGATGTATCAATTGCAGGGACTCCTTACACTGAGGCAACAAATTCAGCGAGCCCTTACACTGAGACACCAAATCGAGGGACACCTTACACTGACACACCAAATCCATTGACTGCGTATACTGAGGCATCAAATCCAGGGACGCCTTACACTGAGGCAACAAATCCAGAGTTCCCTTACACTAACACATCAAATCCAGGGACCACTGACGCATCAAATCCAGGGACCCCTTACACAGACATCACATCCAGGGACCCCTTACACTGAAACATCAAATCCAGGGAGCCCTAACACTGAGTCATCTAATCCAGGGACAACTTTCACTGAGACACCAAATCCAGGGACCCCTTACACTGAGACATCAATACTAGGGAATCCTTACACTGAGGCACCAAATTATTGCAGCCCTCATACTGAGGCTCTAAATCCAGGGACCCCTGATACTGAGGCATCAAATCCTGGGACCCCTTACACTGTGGCATCAAATCAAGGGACCCCTGACACCGAGGCAACAAATCCACGGAACCCTTACACTGAGGCATCAAATTAGGGAACACTTACACTGAGACACCAAATCCAGGGACCCCTTATACTGAGGCATCAAATCCACGGATCCCTTATACTGCGACACCAAATCGAGTGACCCCTGACACTGAGGCTTCAAATACAGGGACCACTTACTCTGAGACATCAAATCCATGGATCCCTTACACAGAGGCACCAAATCCAGTGAACCCTTACATTGAGGCATCAAATCCAGGGACCCCTTACACAGAGGCACGTAATCCAAAGACCCCTTACACTGAGGCATCAAATCCAGGGACACCTTACATTGAGGCATCAAATCCAGAGACACCTTACACTGAGATATCAAATCCCGAGACCACTTACACTGAGACATCGAATCCATAAACCGCTTACACCAAATCCAGGGACCGCTTACTTTGAGGCATGAAAATCAGGGACCTGTGACACTGAGACACCAAATCCACGGAACCCTAACACTGAGGCATCAAGCCCAGGGACACCTTTCAAAGAGGCATCAAATCGGGGGACCCCTTACACTGAGGCATCAAATCCAGGGACCCATTACACTGAAGCATCAAATCCAGGGACCCATTACACTGAAGCATCAAATCCAGGGAAGCCTTACACTCAGGCACCAAATCCAAGGACTCCTTACACTGAGATACCAAATCGAGGGACCTCTTACACTGAGACACCAAATCGAGGGACCACTTACGCTGTGGCATCAAATCCAATGACCCCTTCAATGAGACACTAAATGGAGGGACCCGCTAAACTGAGGCATCAAATCCATGCACCCCTTTTACTGAGGCATCAAATCCAGGGAACCCTTGCACTGAGGCACCAAATCCAGGAACCCTGACACTGAGACATCAATTCCAGGGACCCCTTCCACTGAGGCACCAAATCCACGTACCCCATACACTGAGGCATCAAATCCAGGGACCCCATACACTGAGACATCAAATCCATGTATCCCTTACACTGAGGCACCAAATCCAGGGACCCCTGACACTGAGGCATCAAATCCCGGGGACCCCTTCCACTGAGGCACCAAATCCAGGGGCCCCTTACACCGAGGCATCAAATCCAGGGACCCCTTACACCGAGGCATCAAATCCAGGGACCCCTTACATTGAGACATCAAATCCAGCGACCCCTTACATTGGGGCACCAAATCCAGGGAGCCCTTACAACGGTGCATTAAATCCAGGGACCCCTTACACTGAGGCATCAAATCCAGGGACCCCTTACACTGAGGCATCAAATTAGGGACCTCCTTACACTGAGGCATCAAATCCTGGGACCCCTTACGCTGAGGGACCAAATCCAGGGACCCCTTAAACTGAGACACCAAATCCAGGGACCACTTACACTGAGACATCAAATCCAGGGACGCCTTACACTGAGCCATCAAATCGAGGGACCCCTTATACTGAAGCATCAAATCTATGGACCTCTTTCACTGAGGCATCAAATCCAGGGTCCCCTTACACTGAGGCATCAAATCCTGGGACCCCATACACTGAGGCTTCAAATCCACGGACCCTTACACTGAGATATCTATTCCAGGGACCCCTTACACTGAGAAATCAAATCCAGTGATCCCTTACACTGAGCCATCAAATCCAGGTACCCCTTCTACGGAGGCATCAAATCCAGGGACCCCTTACACTGAGGCATCAAATCCAGGGACCTCTTACACTGAGATATGAAATCCATGGTCCCCTTTCACTGAGGCAACAAATCGAGGGAGCCCTTTCACTGAGGCACCAAATCCAGGGACCCGTTACACTGAGGCATTAAATCCAGTAACACCTTACACTGAGGCTCCAAATCCAGGAACCCCTTACACTGAGGCATCAAATCCATGGACCCCTTTCACTGAGGCATCAAATCCAGTGAACCCTTATACTGAGGCTGTAAATCCATGGACCTCTTGCACTGTGGCATCAAATCCAGGGACCCCTTACACTGAGGCACCGAATCCCGGGACCCCTTACACTGAGGCACCAAATCCAGGGACCCCTTACACTGAGGCATCAAATCCCGGGACCCCTTACACTGAGGCACCAAATCCAGGGACCCCTGACACTGAGACTTCAAATCCACGGACCCCTTACACTGAGGCTACAAATCCAAGATCCCCTTACACCGAGACATCAAATCCAGGGAACCCTTGCACTGAGACACCAAATCCACGGATGACTTGCACTGAGGCATCAAATCCAGGGACCCCTTACACTGAGACACCAAATCGAGGGACCCCTTACACTGAGACACCAAATCCAGGGACCGCTTACACCGAGATATCAAATCCAGGGACCCCTTACACTGAGGCACCAAATCCATGGATCCCTTACACTGAGTCACCAAATCCAGGGACCCGTTACACTGAGGCAATAAATCCCGGGACCACTTACACTGAGGCACCAAATACAGGGACCCCTGACACTCGACATCAAATCCAGTAACACCTTACACTGAGGCTCCAAATCCAGGGTCCCCTTACACCGAGGCATCAAATCCAGGGACCCCTTACACTGAGGCATCAAATTAGGGACCCCTTACACTGAGGCTTCAAATCCAGGGACCCCTTACACTGAGGCATCAAATCCTGGGACCCTTTACGCTGAGGGACCAAATCCAGGGACCCCTTAAACTGAGGCATCAAATCCAGGGACCCCTTGCATTGAGACACCAAATCCAGGGATCACTTACACTGAAGCAACAAATCCAGGTCCCACTTACACTCAGGCATCAAATCCAGGGACCCCGAACACTGAGGCATCAAATCCAGAGACCCCTTTCACTGAGGCATCAAATCCACGGACCCCTTAAAATGAGGCATCAAATCCAGGGACGCCTTACACTGAGGCACCAAATCCCAGGACCCTTTACACTGAGTTATCAAATCCAGGGACCCCTTACACTGAAACATCAAATCCAGGGCCCCCTAACACTGAGACAACAAATCCAGTAACACCGAACACTGAGACATCAAATCCATGGACCCCTTTCACTGAGACATCAAATTCAGGGACCCCTTACACTGAGGCATCAACTCCAGGGACCCCTTACACTGAAGCATCAAATCGAGGGACCCCATATACTGAGGCATCAAATCCACGGACCCTTACACTGTGGCATCAAATACAGTGACCCCTTACACTGAGGCATCAAATTAGGATCCCCTTACACTGAGACACCAAAACCACGGAACCCTGACACTGAGGCATCAAATCCAGCGACCCCTTACACTGAGGCACCAAATCCAGGGAGCCTAATAACGAGGCATAAAATACAGGTACCCCTTTCACTGAGACACCAAATCGAGGGACCACTTACACTGAGGCATCAAATCCAGGGACCCCTTGTACTGAGACACCAAATCCAGGGATCACTTACACTGAGGCATCAAATCCACGGACCCCTTACACTAAGGCATCAAATCCAGGGACCCCTTACACTGAGGCATCAAATCCAGGGACCCCTCACACTGAGGCATCAAATCCAGGGAGCCCTAACACTGATACACCAAATCCAGTGATCCCTTACACTGAGCCATCAAATCCAGGTACCCCTTCTACGGAGGCATCAAATCCAGGGACCACTTACACTGAGGCATCAAATCCAGGGACCTCTTACACTGAGATATCAAATCCATGGTCCCCTTTCACTGAGGCAACAAATCGAGGGAGCCCTTTCACTGAGGCATCAAATCCAGGGACCCCTTCCACTGAGACATCAAATCAAGGTACAACTTGCACTGAGGCATCAAATCCAGGGACCACTTGCATTGAGGCATCAAATCGATGGACCCCTTTACTGAGGCATCAAATTAGGGACCCCTTACACTGAGGCATCAAATTAAGGCACCCTTTACACTGAGGCATCAAATCCATGTATCCCTTACACTGAGGCATCAAATCTCGGGACGACTTACGCTGAAGGACCAAATCCAGAGAGCCCTTACACTAAGGCTTCAATCCAAGAACCCATTACACTGAGACATCAAATTCAGGGACCCCTGACACTGAGGCATCAAATATTGTGATGCCTTACACTGAGGGACCAAATCCAGGGACCCCTTAAACTGAGGGACCAAATCCAGGGACCCCTTAAACTGAGGCATCAAATCCAGGGACCCCTTGCACAGAGCCACCAAACCCAAGGACGCCTTCCACTGAGACATCAAATCCAGGTCCCCTTGCACTGAGGCATCTAATCGAGGGACCACTGACACTGAAGCAACACATCCAGGTAGCACCTACACTGAAGCCTCAAATCCAGGGACCCCTTACACCGAGGCATCAAACCCAGGGTCCCTTGACACTGAGGCATTAAATCCAGGGACCCCATACACTGAGACATAAAATTCAGGGATCCCTTACACTAAGGCATCAAATCCACGGACGCCTTATACTGAGACAGCAAATCGAGGGACCCCTTACACTGATGTATCAAATCCAGGGACCCCTTAAACTGAGACACCAAATAGAGGGACCCCTTACACTGAGGCATCAGATCCATGTCCCCCTTACACTGAGACACCAAATCGAGGGACCCCTTACACTTGGACACCAAATCCAGTGACCCTTGACACTGTGGCATCAAATCCAAGGACCCATTACATTGAGGGATCAAATCCAGCGAGCCCTTACACTGAGGCACCAAACCATGGAACCCTTACACAGAGACTCCAAACCAGGAACCACTTACACTGAGACACCAAATCCAGGAACCCCTTAAACTGAGACACCAAATTCACGGACCCCTTGCACTGAGGCATCAAATCCACGGAACCCTTATACTGAGACACCAAATCCAGGAACCCCTTGCACTGAGGCATCAGATCCAGGAACCCCTTACACTGAGGCATCAAAACCAGGGACCCCTGACACGGAGGCATCAAATTCAGGGACCCCTTACACTGAGGCATCAAATCCCGGGAACCTTTACACTGAGACATCAAATCCAGGGACCCCTGACACTGAGGCTTCAAATTAGGGACCTCTTACACTGAGGGACCAAATCCAGGGACCCCTTAAACTGAGGCAACAAATCCAGGGACCCCATGCACAGAGCCACCAAATCCAAGGACGCCTTGCACTGAGACATTAAATCCAGGTCCCCTTACACTGAGGCACCAAATCCAGGGAGCCCTTACATTGAGGCATCAAATCCAGGGACCACTTGCACTGAGGCATCAAATCCATGGACCCCTTACACTGAGTCACAAAATCCAGGGACCCCTTACACTGAGGCAACAAATCCAGGGACCCCTTACACTGAGACATCAAATACAGGGACACCTTCCACTGAGGCATCAAATCCAGTGACCCATTTAACTGAGACACCAAATCGAGCGACGCCTTTCATTGAGGCATCAAATCCAGGGACCCCTGTCACTGAGACACCAAAACCAGGGACCCCTTACACTGAAACACCAAATCGAGGGACCCCTTACACTGAAGCATCAAATCCAGGGACTCCTAACTCTGAGACATCAAATCGAGGCACCCCTAACAATGAGTCATTAAATTCAGGGACCCCTGACACTGAGGCATCAAATCCAGGGACCCCTGACACTGAGGCACAAAATCCAGGTACCCCTTACACTGAGGCATCAAATCCAGGGACCGATGACATTGAGGCATCAAATCCAGGGACCCCTTTCACTGAGACACCAAATCCAGGGACCCATTACACTGAAGCAACAAATCCAGGTAGCACCTACACTGAAGCCTCAAATCCAGGGACCCCTTACACTGAGGCATCAAACCCAGGTTCCCTTGACACTGAGGCATTAAATCCAGGGACCCCATACACTGAGGCATCAAATCCATATCCCCCTTACACAGAGACTCCAAACCAGGAACCACTTACACTGAGGCACCAAATCCATGGAGCCATTACACTGAGACAGCAAATCCAAGGACCCCTTACACTGAGATACTTAATCCAGGGAACCCCTACACTGAGGCACCAAATCCATGGATCCCTTACACTGAGGGATCAAATCCAGGGAGCCCTTACACTGAGGCACCAAATCCATGGAGCCCTTACACTGAGACACCAAATCCAGAGACCCCTCACAATGAGACATCAAATCCACGGACACCTTATACTGAGACACCAAATCCAGGAACCCCTTACACTGAAGCATCAGATCCAGGAACCCCTTGCACTGAGGCATCAAAACCAGGGACCCCTGACACGGAGGCATCAAATGCAGGGACCCCATACACTGAGGCATCAAATCCCGGGAACCTTTGCACTGAGACATCAAATCCAGGGACCCCTGACACTGAGGCATCAAATCAAGGGACCCCTGACACTGAGCCATCAAATACTGGGATACCTTACACTGAGGGACCAAATCCAGGGATCCCTTAAACTGAGGCAACAAATCCAGGGACCCCTTACTCTGAGACATCAAATCCGTGGATCGCTTCCACTGAGGCACCAAATCCATGGAACGCTTACAATGAGGCATCAAATCCAGGGACCCCATGCAAAGAGCCACCAAATCCAAGGATGCCTTGCACTGAGACATTAAATCCAGGTCCCCTTACACTGAGGCACCACATCCAGGGAGCCCTTACATCGAGGCATCAAATCCAGGGGCCCCTTACACTGAGGAATCAAATCCAGGGACCCCTTACACTGAGGCATCTAAACCAGGGACCCCTGACACTGAGGCACCAAATCGAGGGACCCCTTACACTGAGGCATCAAATCCAGGGACCCCTTAATCTGAAGCATGAAATCCAGGTACCCCTTACACTGACGCACAAAATCCAGGTAACCCTAACACTGAGACACAACATCCAGGGCCCCCTTACACTGAAGCAACAAATCCAGGTAGCACCGACACTGAGGCCTCAAATCCAGGGACCCCATACACTGAGTGATCAAATCCAGTGAGCCATTACACTGAGGCACCAAATCCAGGGACCCCATTATCTGAGGCATCAAATCCCGGGAACCTTTACACTGAGGCATCAAATCCAGCGACCCCTTAATCTGAAGCATGAAATCCAGGGACCCCTTACACTGACGCACAAAATCCAGGTAACCCTAACACTGAGACACAACATCCAGGGACCCCTTACACTGAAGCAACAAATCCAGGGTCCACTGACACTGAGGCATTAAATCCAAGGACCCCATACACTGAGTGATCAAATCCAGTGAGCCATTACACTGAGGCACCAAATCCAGGGACCCCATAATCTGAGGCATCAAATCCCGGGAACCTTTACACTGAGACATCAAATCCAGGGACCCCTGACACTGAGGCATCAAATTAGGGACCCCTTACACTGAGACATCAAATCCAGGGACCCCTTACACTGAGGCATCAAATACTGGGACCCCATGCACAGAGCCACCAAATCCATGGACACCTTACACTGAGGCATACAATCCAGGGACCTCTTACACTAAAACATCAAATCCACGGACGCATTATACTGAGACACCAAATCGAGGGACCACTTAAAGTGAGGTAAAAATCCAGGGACCCCTAAAACTGAGACATCATATAGAGGGACCCCTTACACTGAGTAACCAAATCCAGGGTCCCCCTACACTGAGGCATCAAATCTAGGGACCACTTACACTGAGGCATCAAATCCAAGGACCCCTTACACTGAGATACTAAATCCAGGAACCCCCTACACTGAGGCATCAAATCTAGGGACCACTTACACTGAGGCACCAAATCCATGGGCCCCTTACACAGAGACTCCAAACCAGGAACCCCTTACACTGAGGCATCAAATTAGGGACCCCTTACACTGAGGAATCAAATCCAGGGACCCCTTGCACTGAGCCACCAAATCCAAGGAAGCCTTGCACTGAGACGTCAAATCCAGGTCCCTTACACTGAGGCATCAAATCCAGAGACCCCTTTCACTGAGGCATCAAATCCACGGACCCCTTAAAATGAGGCATCAAATCCAGGGACGCCTTACACTGAGGCACCAAATCCCAGGACCCTTTACACTGAGGTATCAAATCCAGGGACCCCTTACACTGAAACATCAAATCCAGGGCCCCCTAACACTGAGACAACAAATCCAGTAACACCGAACACTGAGACATCAAATCCATGGACCCCTTTCACTGAGACATCAAATTCAGGGACCCCTTACACTGAGGCATCAACTCCAGGGACCCCTTACACTGAAGCATCAAATCGAGGGACCCCATATACTGAGGCATCAAATCCACGGACCCTTACACTGTGGCATCAAATACAGTGACCCCTTACACTGAGGCATCAAATTAGGATCCCCTTACACTGAGACACCAAAACCACGGAACCCTGACACTGAGGCATCAAATCCAGCGACCCCTTACACTGAGGCACCAAATCCAGGGAGCCTAATAACGAGGCATAAAATACAGGTACCCCTTTCACTGAGACACCAAATCGAGGGACCACTTACACTGAGGCATCAAATCCAGGGACCCCTTGTACTGAGACACCAAATCCAGGGATCACTTACACTGAGGCATCAAATCCACGGACCCCTTACACTAAGGCATCAAATCCAGGGACCCCTTACACTGAGGCATCAAATCCAGGGACCCCTCACACTGAGGCATCAAATCCAGGGAGCCCTAACACTGATACACCAAATCCAGTGATCCCTTACACTGAGCCATCAAATCCAGGTACCCCTTCTACGGAGGCATCAAATCCAGGGACCACTTACACTGAGGCATCAAATCCAGGGACCTCTTACACTGAGATATCAAATCCATGGTCCCCTTTCACTGAGGCAACAAATCGAGGGAGCCCTTTCACTGAGGCATCAAATCCAGGGACCCCTTCCACTGAGACATCAAATCAAGGTACAACTTGCACTGAGGCATCAAATCCAGGGACCACTTGCATTGAGGCATCAAATCGATGGACCCCTTTACTGAGGCTTCAAATTAGGGACCCCTTACACTGAGGCATCAAATTAAGGCACCCTTTACACTGAGGCATCAAATCCATGTATCCCTTACACTGAGGCATCAAATCTCGGGACGACTTACGCTGAAGGACCAAATCCAGAGAGCCCTTACACTAAGGCTTCAATCCAAGAACCCATTACACTGAGACATCAAATTCAGGGACCCCTGACACTGAGGCATCAAATATTGTGATGCCTTACACTGAGGGACCAAATCCAGGGACCCCTTAAACTGAGGGACCAAATCCAGGGACCCCTTAAACTGAGGCATCAAATCCAGGGACCCCTTGCACAGAGCCACCAAACCCAAGGACGCCTTCCACTGAGACATCAAATCCAGGTCCCCTTGCACTGAGGCATCTAATCGAGGGACCACTGACACTGAAGCAACACATCCAGGTAGCACCTACACTGAAGCCTCAAATCCAGGGACCCCTTACACCGAGGCATCAAACCCAGGGTCCCTTGACACTGAGGCATTAAATCCAGGGACCCCATACACTGAGACATAAAATTCAGGGATCCCTTACACTAAGGCATCAAATCCACGGACGCCTTATACTGAGACAGCAAATCGAGGGACCCCTTACACTGATGTATCAAATCCAGGGACCCCTTAAACTGAGACACCAAATAGAGGGACCCCTTACACTGAGGCATCAGATCCATGTCCCCCTTACACTGAGACACCAAATCGAGGGACCCCTTACACTTGGACACCAAATCCAGTGACCCTTGACACTGTGGCATCAAATCCAAGGACCCATTACATTGAGGGATCAAATCCAGCGAGCCCTTACACTGAGGCACCAAACCATGGAACCCTTACACAGAGACTCCAAACCAGGAACCACTTACACTGAGACACCAAATCCAGGAACCCCTTAAACTGAGACACCAAATTCACGGACCCCTTGCACTGAGGCATCAAATCCACGGAACCCTTATACTGAGACACCAAATCCAGGAACCCCTTGCACTGAGGCATCAGATCCAGGAACCCCTTACACTGAGGCATCAAAACCAGGGACCCCTGACACGGAGGCATCAAATTCAGGGACCCCTTACACTGAGGCATCAAATCCCGGGAACCTTTACACTGAGACATCAAATCCAGGGACCCCTGACACTGAGGCATCAAATTAGGGACCCCTTACACTGAGGGACCAAATCCAGGGACCCCTTAAACTGAGGCAACAAATCCAGGGACCCCATGCACAGAGCCACCAAATCCAAGGACGCCTTGCACTGAGACATTAAATCCAGGTCCCCTTACACTGAGGCACCAAATCCAGGGAGCCCTTACATTGAGGCATCAAATCCAGGGACCACTTGCACTGAGGCATCAAATCCATGGACCCCTTACACTGAGTCACAAAATCCAGGGACCCCTTACACTGAGGCAACAAATCCAGGGACCCCTTACACTGAGACATCAAATACAGGGACACCTTCCACTGAGGCATCAAATCCAGTGACCCATTTAACTGAGACACCAAATCGAGCGACGCCTTTCATTGAGGCATCAAATCCAGGGACCCCTGTCACTGAGACACCAAAACCAGGGACCCCTTACACTGAAACACCAAATCGAGGGACCCCTTACACTGAAGCATCAAATCCAGGGACTCCTAACTCTGAGACATCAAATCGAGGCACCCCTAACAATGAGTCATTAAATTCAGGGACCCCTGACACTGAGGCATCAAATCCAGGGACCCCTGACACTGAGGCACAAAATCCAGGTACCCCTTACACTGAGGCATCAAATCCAGGGACCGATGACATTGAGGCATCAAATCCAGGGACCCCTTTCACTGAGACACCAAATCCAGGGACCCATTACACTGAAGCAACAAATCCAGGTAGCACCTACACTGAAGCCTCAAATCCAGGGACCCCTTACACTGAGGCATCAAACCCAGGTTCCCTTGACACTGAGGCATTAAATCCAGGGACCCCATACACTGAGGCATCAAATCCATATCCCCCTTACACAGAGACTCCAAACCAGGAACCACTTACACTGAGGCACCAAATCCATGGAGCCATTACACTGAGACAGCAAATCCAAGGACCCCTTACACTGAGATACTTAATCCAGGGAACCCCTACACTGAGGCACCAAATCCATGGATCCCTTACACTGAGGGATCAAATCCAGGGAGCCCTTACACTGAGGCACCAAATCCATGGAGCCCTTACACTGAGATACCAAATCCAGAGACCCCTCACAATGAGACATCAAATCCACGGACACCTTATACTGAGACACCAAATCCAGGAACCCCTTACACTGAAGCATCAGATCCAGGAACCCCTTGCACTGAGGCATCAAAACCAGGGACCCCTGACACGGAGGCATCAAATGCAGGGACCCCATACACTGAGGCATCAAATCCCGGGAACCTTTGCACTGAGACATCAAATCCAGGGACCCCTGACACTGAGGCATCAAATCAAGGGACCCCTGACACTGAGCCATCAAATACTGGGATACCTTACACTGAGGGACCAAATCCAGGGATCCCTTAAACTGAGGCAACAAATCCAGGGACCCCTTACTCTGAGACATCAAATCCGTGGATCGCTTCCACTGAGGCACCAAATCCATGGAACGCTTACAATGAGGCATCAAATCCAGGGACCCCATGCAAAGAGCCACCAAATCCAAGGATGCCTTGCACTGAGACATTAAATCCAGGTCCCCTTACACTGAGGCACCACATCCAGGGAGCCCTTACATCGAGGCATCAAATCCAGGGGCCCCTTACACTGAGGAATCAAATCCAGGGACCCCTTACACTGAGGCATCTAAACCAGGGACCCCTGACACTGAGGCACCAAATCGAGGGACCCCTTACACTGAGGCATCAAATCCAGGGACCCCTTAATCTGAAGCATGAAATCCAGGTACCCCTTACACTGACGCACAAAATCCAGGTAACCCTAACACTGAGACACAACATCCAGGGCCCCCTTACACTGAAGCAACAAATCCAGGTAGCACCGACACTGAGGCCTCAAATCCAGGGACCCCATACACTGAGTGATCAAATCCAGTGAGCCATTACACTGAGGCACCAAATCCAGGGACCCCATTATCTGAGGCATCAAATCCCGGGAACCTTTACACTGAGGCATCAAATCCAGCGAC
Organism: Pristiophorus japonicus; assembly: GCF_044704955.1. Classification (NCBI taxonomy): domain Eukaryota; kingdom Metazoa; phylum Chordata; class Chondrichthyes; family Pristiophoridae; genus Pristiophorus; species Pristiophorus japonicus. The sequence continues at coordinate 11,784,876 of NW_027252668.1, read as the reverse complement.
CCCTTAATCTGAAGCATGAAATCCAGGGACCCCTTACACTGACGCACAAAATCCAGGTAACCCTAACACTGAGACACAACATCCAGGGACCCCTTACACTGAAGCAACAAATCCAGGGTCCACTGACACTGAGGCATTAAATCCAAGGACCCCATACACTGAGTGATCAAATCCAGTGAGCCATTACACTGAGGCACCAAATCCAGGGACCCCATAATCTGAGGCATCAAATCCCGGGAACCTTTACACTGAGACATCAAATCCAGGGACCCCTGACACTGAGGCATCAAATTAGGGACCCCTTACACTGAGACATCAAATCCAGGGACCCCTTACACTGAGGCATCAAATACTGGGACCCCATGCACAGAGCCACCAAATCCATGGACACCTTACACTGAGGCATACAATCCAGGGACCTCTTACACTAAAACATCAAATCCACGGACGCATTATACTGAGACACCAAATCGAGGGACCACTTAAAGTGAGGTAAAAATCCAGGGACCCCTAAAACTGAGACATCATATAGAGGGACCCCTTACACTGAGTAACCAAATCCAGGGTCCCCCTACACTGAGGCATCAAATCTAGGGACCACTTACACTGAGGCATCAAATCCAAGGACCCCTTACACTGAGATACTAAATCCAGGAACCCCCTACACTGAGGCATCAAATCTAGGGACCACTTACACTGAGGCACCAAATCCATGGGCCCCTTACACAGAGACTCCAAGCCAGGAACCCCTTACACTGAGGCATCAAATTAGGGACCCCTTACACTGAGGAATCAAATCCAGGGACCCCTTGCACTGAGCCACCAAATCCAAGGAAGCCTTGCACTGAGACGTCAAATCCAGGTCCCTTACACTGAGGCACCAAATCCAGGGAGCCCTTACATCGAGGCATCAAATCCAGAGAACCCTTACACTGAGGAATCAAATCCAGGGACCCCTTACACTGAGGCATTAAATCCAGGGACCCCATACACTGAAGCATCAAATCCAGGGACCCCTGACACTGAGGCACCAAACCCAGGAACCCCTTACACTGAGGATCAAATCCAGGGACCCCTTACACTGAGGCATCAAACCCAGGTTCCCTTGACACTGAGGCATTAAATCCAGGGACCCCATACACTGAGGCATCAAATCCATATACCCCTTACACAGAGACTCCAAACCAGGAACCACTTACACTGAGGCACCAAATCCATGGAGCCATTACACTGAGACAGCAAATCCAAGGACCCCTTACACTGAGATACTTAATCCAGGGAACCCCTACACTGAGGCACCAAATCCAGGGACCCCTTACACTGAGGGATCAAATCCAGGGAGCCCTTACACTGAGGCACCAAATCCATGGAGCCCTTACACTGAGACACCAAATCCAGAGACCCCTCACAATGAGACATCAAATCCACGGAAACCTTATACTGAGACACCAAAATCCAGGAACCCCTTACACTGAAGCATCAGATCCAGGAACCCCTTGCACTGAGGCATCAAAACCAGGGACCCCTGACACGGAGGCATCAAATGCAGGGACCCCATACACTGAGGCATCAAATCCCGGGAACCTTTGCACTGAGACATCAAATCCAGGGACCCCTGACACTGAGGCATCAAATCAAGGGACCCCTGACACTGAGCCATCAAATACTGGGATGCCTTACACTGAGGGACCAAATCCAGGGATCCCTTAAACTGAGGCAACAAATCCAGGGACCCCTTACAATGAGGCATCAAATCCAGGGACCCCATGCACAGAGCCACCAAATCCAAGGATGCCTTGCACTGAGACATTAAATCCAGTTCCCCTTACACTGAGGCACCACATCCAGGGAGCCCTTACATCGAGGCATCAAATCCAGGGGCCCCTTACACTGAGGAATCAAATCCAGGGTCCCCTTACACTGAGGCATCTAAACCAGGGACCCCTGACACTGAGGCACCAAATCGAGGGACCCCTTACACTGAGGCATTAAATCCAGGGACCCCTTAATCTGAAGCATGAAATACAGGGACCCCTTACACTGTCGCACAAAATCCAGGTAACCCTAACACTGAGACACAACATCCAGGGCCCCCTGACACTGAAGCAACAAATCCAGGTAGCACCGACACTGAGGCCTCAAATCCATGGACCCCATACACTGAGTGATCAAATCCAGTGAGCCATTACACTGAGGCACCAAATCCAGGGACCCCATTATCTGAGGCATCAAATCCCGGGAACCTTTACACTGAGGCATCAAATCCAGCGACCCCTTAATCTGAAGCATGAAATCCAGGGACCCCTTACACTGACGCACAAAATCCAGGTAACCCTAACACTGAGACACAACATCCAGGGACCCCTTACACTGAAGCAACAAATCCAGGGTCCACTGACACTGAGGCATTAAATCCAAGGACCCCATACACTGAGTGATCAAATCCAGTGAGCCATTACACTGAGGCACCAAATCCAGGGACCCCATAATCTGAGGCATCAAATCCCGGGAACCTTTACACAGAGACATCAAATCCAGGGACCCCTGACACTGAGGCATCAAATTAGGGACCCCTTGCACTGAGGCATCAAATACTGGGACCCCATGCACAGAGCCACCAAATCCATGGAAACCTTACACTGAGGCATAAAATCCAGGGACCTCTTACACTAAAACATCAAATCCACGGATGCATTATACTGAGACACCAAATCGAGGGACCACTTAAACTGAGGTAAAAATCCAGGGACCCCTTAAACTGAGACACCATATAGAGGGACCCCTTACACTGAGTAACCAAATCCAGGATCCCCCTTCACTGAGGCATCAAATCAAGTGACCACTTACACTGAGGCATCAAATCTAGGGACCACTTACACTGAGGCATCAAATCCAAGGTCCCCTTACACTGAGATACTAAATCCAGGAACCCCGTACACTGAGGCATCAAATCTAGGGACCACTTACACTGAGGCACCAAATCCATGGACCCCTTACACAGAGACTCCAAACCAGGAACCCCTTACACTGAGGCACCAAATCCAGGGACCCCATAATCTGAGACATCAAATCCAGGGACCCCTTACACTGAGGCATCAAATTAGGGACCCCTTACACTGAGGCATCAAATCCAGGGACCCCTTGCACTGAGCCACCAAATCCAAGGAAGCCTTGCACTGAGACGTCAAATCCAGGTCCCCTTACACTGAGGCACCAAATCCAGGGAGCTCTTACATCGAGGCATCAAATCCAGAGAACCCTTACACTGAGGCATTAAATCCAGGGACCCCATACACTGAAGCATCAAATCCAGGGACCCCTGACACTGAGGCACCAAACACAGGAACCCCTTACACTGAGGATCAAATCCAGGAAACAACTTACACTGAGGTATCAAAACCATGGAGCCCGAACACTGAGGCACCATATCGATGGACTCCATACAATGATACACCAAATCCAGGGACCCCTTTCACTGAGATACCAAATCCAGGAATCCCTCACACTGAGACACCAAATCCTGGGACCCATTACATTGAAGCAACAAATCTAGGTAGCACCTACACTGAAGCCTCAAATCCAGGGAACCCTTACACCAAGGCATCAAACCCAGGATCCCTTGACACTGAGGCATTAAATCCAGGGACCCCATACACTGAGGCATCACATCTCTGGACCACTTACACTGAGGCACAAAATCTAGGCACCCCTTACACTGAGGCATCAAATCCATGTACCCCTTACACTGAGACACCAAATCGAGGGACCCCTTACACTTGGACACCAAATCCAGTGACCCCTGACACTGTGGCATCAAGTCCAAGGAGCCCTTACACTGAGGGATCAAAACCAGGAACCACTTACACTGAGACACCAAATCCAGGGAGCACTGACACTGAGGCACCAAATCCATGGCACTCTTACACTGAGGCATCAAATCCAGAGACCCCTCACAATGATACATCAAATCCAGGTACCCCTTACACTGAGGCATCAGATCCAGGAACACCTTACACTGAGGCATCAAAATCAGGCACCCCTGACACGGAGGCATCAAATTCAGGGACCCCTTACACTGAGGCATCAAATCCATGGACCCCTTACACTGAGACATCAAATCCAGGTCCCCTTACACTGAGGCATCAAATACTGGGATGCCTTACACTGAGGGACCAAATCCACGGAACGCCTTAAACATAGGCATCAAATCCAGGGACCACTTACACTAAGGCATCAAATCCAGGGACACTTGCACAGAGCCAGCAAATCCAAGGACGCCTTGCACTGCGATATCAAATCCAGGTCCACTTGCACTGAGACACCAAATCCAGGGAGCCCTTACATCGAGGCATCAAATCCAGGGACCCCTTACACTGAGGCATCAAGTCTCGGGACCACTTACACTGAGGTACCAAGTCCAGGGACAACTTACACTGAGGCATCATATCCTGGGACCCCTTGCACTGAGTAACCAAATCGAGGGACCCCTTACACTTGGACACCAAATCCAGTGACCCCTGACACTGAGACACCAAATTCAGGGAGCACTGACACTGAGGCACCAAATCCATGGCACTCTTACACTGAGGCACCAAATCCAGAGACCCCATGCACAGAGCCACCAAATCCAAGGACGCCTTGCACTGAGACATTAAATCCAGGTCCCCTTACACTGAGGCACCAAATCCATGGAGCCCTAACAGAGACACCAAATCCAGAGACCCCCCACACTGAGGCATCAAATCCAGGGACCCCTTACACTGAGGCATCAAATCCAGGGACCCTTGCACAGAGCCAGCAAATCCAAGGACGCCTTGCACTGAGACATCAAATCCAGGTCCACTTGCACTGAGACACCAAATCCAGGGAGCCCTTACATCGAGGCATCAAATCCAGGGACCCCTTACACTGAGAAATCAAATCCAGGGACCCCTTACACTGAGGCATCTAATCCAGGGACCCCTGACACTGAGGCACCAAACCCAGGAACCCCTTACACTGAGGCATCAAATCCAGAGACCCCTTACACTGAGGCATCAAATCCAGGGACCCATTACACTGATGCATCAAATCCAGGGACCACTTACACTGAGACACCAAACCCAGGAACCCCTTACACTAACGATCAAATCCAGGGACCCATTACACTGAGGTATCAAAACCAGGGAGCCCCAACACTGAGGCACCATATCAAGGGACCCCTTAAACTGAGGCATCAAATCCAGGGACCCATTTAACTGAGACACCAAATCGGGCGACGCCTTGCATTGAGGCATCAAATCGAGGCACCCCTAACAATGAGGCATTAAATTCAGGGACCCCTTACACTAAGGCATCAAATCCACGGACGCCTTACACTGAGGCACCAAGTCCAGGGACAACTTACACTGAGGCATCATATCCTGGGACCCCTTGCACTGAGGCACCAAATCCAGGCACCCTTTACACTGAGGCATCAAATCCATGTACCCCTTACACTGAGACACCAAATCCAGGGAGCACTGACACTGAGGCACCAAATCTATGGAACTCTTACACTGAGGCACCAAATCCATGGAGCCCTTACAGTGAGACACCAAATCCAAGGACCCCTTACACTGAGATACTAAATCCAGGGAACCCCGACACTGAGGCACCAAATCCAGGGACCCCTTACACTGAGGGATCAAATCCAGGGAGCCCTTACACTGAGGCACCAAATCCATGGACCCCTTGCACAGAGACTCCAAACCAGGAACCACTTACACTGAGGCATCAAATCCGGGGATCCCTTGCACTGAGGCACCAAATCCAGGGACCGCTTACAATGAGGCATCAAATCCAGGGACCCCATGCACAGAGCCACCAAATCCAAGGACGCCTTGCACTGAGACATTAAATCCAGGTCCCCTTACACTGAGGCACCAAATCCATGGACCCCTTACACTGAGGAATCAAATCCAGGGACCAGATACACTGAGGCATCAAATCCAGGGACCCCTTACACTGAGACACCAAAACAAGGGACCACTTAATCTGAAGCATGAAATCCAGGGACACCTAACACTGAGACATCAAATCGAGGGACCACTTATACTGAGGCATCAAATCCAGAGACCCCTTATACTGAGGCATCAAATCCAGGGACCCATGACATTGAGGCATCAAATCCAGGGACCCCTTTCACTGAGACACCAAATCCTGGGACCCATTACACTGAAGCAACAAATCCAGGTAGCACCGACACTGAGGTCTCAAATCCAGGGACCCATTGCACTGAGGCACCAAATCCATGGACCCCTTTAGCAGAGACTCCAAACCAGGAACCCCTTACACTGAGGCACCAAATCCAGGGACCCCATAATCTGAGGCATCAAATCCCGGCAACATTTACACTGAGGCATCAAATTAGGAACCCCTTACACTGAGGCATCAAATCAAGGGACCACTTAATCTGAAGCATGAAATCCAGGGACACCTAACACTGAGACATCAAATCGAGGGACCACTTATACTGAGGCATCAAATCCAGAGACCCCTTATACTGAGGCATCAAATCCGGGGACCCCTGACATTGAGGCGTCAAATACTGGGATGCCTTACACTGAGGGACCAAATCCAGGGACCCCTTAAACTGAGGCAACAAATCCAGGGATCGCTTACTCTGAGACATCAAATCCGTGGATCCCTTAAACTGAGGCACCAAATCCAGGGACCCCTTACACTGAGGCATCAAATCCAGGGACCCCATGCACTGAGGCATCAAATCCAGGGACCCCTTACACTGATGCATCTAATCCAGGGACCCCTTACACTGAGGCATCAAATCCAGGAACCCCTTACACTAAGGCATCAAATCCACGGACGCATTATACTGAGACACCAAATCGAGGGACCACTTACACTGAGGCACCAAGTCCAGGGACAACATACACTGATGCATGAAATCCAGGGACCAGTTACACTGAGACACCAAACACAGGAACCCCTTACGGTATGGCATCAAATCCAGGTACCCCTTACACTGAGGTATCAAAACCAGGGAGCCCTAACACTGAGACACCAAATCGAGGGACTCCATACAATGAGACACCAAATCCATGGACCCCTTAAACTGAGGCATCAAATCCAGGGACCCATTTAACTGAGACACCAAATCGAGCGACCCCTTACATTGAGGCATCAATCCAGGGACCCCTGTCACTGAGACACTAAACCGAGGGACCACTTACACTGAGGCATCAAATCCAGGGACCCCTTACACTGAGGCACAAAATCCAGGGACCCCTTACATTGAGACACCAAATCCAGGGACCACTTAATCTGAAGCTTGAAATCCAGGGACACCTAACACTGAGACATCAAATCGAGTGACCACTTACACTGAGGCATCAAATCCATGGACCACTTACACAAAGGCATCAAATCCAGGGACCACTTACACTGAGGCATCAAATCCAGGGACCCCTTACACTGAGGCACAAAATCCAGGTACCCCTGACACTGAGACACAACATCCAGGGACCCCTTATACCGAGGCATCAAATCCAGGGTCCCATGACATTGAGGCATCAAATCCAGGGACCCCTTTCACTGAGACACCAAATCCTGGGACCCATTACACTGAAGCAACAAATCCAGGTAGCACCGACACTGTGGTCTCAAATCCAGGGACCCATTGCACTGAGGCACCAAATTCAGGGTCCACTGACACTGAGGCATTAAATGCAGGGACTTCATACACTGAGGCATCAAATCTAGACCACTTAAACTGAGGCACAAAGTCCAGGGACAACATACACTGAGGAATCATATCCTGGGACCCCTTGCACTGAGACACCAAATCCAGGCACCCCTTACACTGAGGCAACAAATCCATGTACCCCTTACACTGAGAGACCAAATCGAGGGACTCCTTACACTTGGACACCAAATACAGTGACCCCTGACACTGTGGCATCAAATCCAAGGTCCCCTTACACTGAGATACTAAATCCAGGGACCCCCTACACTGAGGCACCAAATCCAGGGACCCCTTACACAGAGACTCCAAACCAGGAACGCCTGACACGGTGCATTAAATTAGGGACCCCTTACACTGAGGCATCAAATCCAGGGACCCAATTCTCTGAAACATCAAATCCGGGGACCCCTGACATTGAGGCGCCAAATCCAGGGACCCCTGACACTGAGACACCATATCGAGGGACTCCATACAATGAGACACCAAATCGAGCGACCCCTTACATTGAGGCATCAATCCAGGGACCCCTGTCACTGAGACACTAAATCCAGGGACCACTGACACTGAGGCTTCAAAACCAGGGACCCCTTACACTGAGACATCAAATCGAGTGACCACTTACACTGAGGTATCAAATCCAGTGACCCCTTACACTAAGGCATCAAATCCACGGACCCCTAATACTGAGACACCAAATCGAGGGACCCCTTACACTGAGGCATGAAATCCAGGGACCCCTTACACTGAAGCATCAAATCCAGGGTCCCCTTAAACTGAGACACCAAATAGAGGGACCCCTTACACAGAGTAACCAAATACAGAGTCCCCTTACACTGAGGCATCAAATCTATAGACCACTTACACTGAGGCACCAGGTTCAGGGACAACTTACAATGAGGCATCAAATCCTGGGACCCCTTGTACTGAGGCATCAAGTCCAAGGACCCCTTACACGGACATACTAAATCCAGGCACCCGCTACACTGAGAGATCAAATCCAGGGACTCCTTACTCTGAGGCATCAAATCCATGTCCCCTTACACTGAGGCACCAAACCCAGGAACCCCTAACACTGAGGCATCAAATCCAGGGACCCCTTACACTGAGGTATCAAAACCAGGGAGCCCTAACACTGAGACACCATATCGAGTGACTCCATACAATGAGACACCAAATCCAGGGACCCTTTAAACTGAAGCATCAAATCCAGGGACACCTTCCACTGAGGCATCAAATCCAGCGACCCCTGTCACTGAGACACCAAATCCAGGGACCAGTGACACTGAAGCATCAAAACCAGGGACCCCTTGCACTGAGACACCAAATCAAGGGACCCATTATACTGAAGCAACAAATCCAGCTAGCACTTGTACTGAGGCATCAAATCCAGGGACCCCTTACACTGAGGCATCAAATCCAGGGTCCCCTGACACTGAGGCATTAAATCCAGTGACCCCATACACTGAGGCATAAAATCCAGGGACCCCTTACACTAAGGCATCAAATCTAGGCACCCCTTACACTGACACACACAATCCAGGGACCCTGACACGGAGGCATCAAATTCAGGGACCCCTTACACTGAGGCATCAAATCCCGGTACCCTTTACACTGAGACATCAAATCCAGGGACGGCTGACACTGAGGCATCAAATCGAGCGACCCCTTACACTGAGGCATCAAATCGAGGGACCCCTTACACTGAGGCATCAAATCCAGGGACACCTTAAACTGAGACACCAAATAGAGGACCCCCTTACACTGAGTAACCAAATACAGAGTCCCCTTACACAGAGGCATCAAATCCATGTACCCCTTATACTGAGACAAAAAATCGAGGGACCCCTTACACTGAGACGTCAAATCCAGGGACCCGTGACACTGAGGCATCAAATACTGGGATGCCTTGCACGAGGGACCAAATCCACGGAACCCCTTAAACTGAGGCATTAAATCCAGGGACCCCTTATTCTGAGACATCAAATCCATGGATCCCTTACACTGAGGCACCAAATCCAGGGACCCCTTACACTGAGGCATTAAATCCAGGGATCCCTTGCACAGAGCCACCAAATCCAAGTACGCCTTGCACTGAGACATCAAATCCAGGTCCCCTCACACTGAGACACCAAATCCAGGGAGCCCTTACATCGAGGCACCAAATCGAGCGACGCCTTACATTGAGGCATCAAATCCAGGGACCACTGTCACTGAGACACCAAATCCAGGGACCACTGACAGAGGCATCAAAACCAGGGACCCCTTACACTGAGACATCAAATCGAGTGACCACTTACACTGAGGTATCAAATCCAGTGACCCCTTACACTAAGGCATCAAATCCACGGACCCCTAATACTGAGACACCAAATCGAGGGACCCCTTACACTGAGGCATGAAATCCAGGGACCCCTTACACTGAAGCATCAAATCCAGGGTCCCCTTAAACTGAGACACCAAATAGAGGGACCCCTTACACAGAGTAACCAAATACAGAGTCCCCTTACACTGAGGCATCAAATCTATAGACCACTTACACTGAGGCACCAGGTTCAGGGACAACTTACAATGAGGCATCAAATCCTGGGACCCCTTGTACTGAGGCATCAAGTCCAAGGACCCCTTACACGGACATACTAAATCCAGGCACCCGCTACACTGAGAGATCAAATCCAGGGACTCCTTACTCTGAGGCATCAAATCCATGTCCCCTTACACTGAGGCACCAAACCCAGGAACCCCTAACACTGAGGCATCAAATCCAGGGACCCCTTACACTGAGGTATCAAAACCAGGGAGCCCTAACACTGAGACACCATATCGAGTGACTCCATACAATGAGACACCAAATCCAGGGACCCTTTAAACTGAAGCATCAAATCCAGGGACACCTTCCACTGAGGCATCAAATCCAGCGACCCCTGTCACTGAGACACCAAATCCAGGGACCAGTGACACTGAAGCATCAAAACCAGGGACCCCTTGCACTGAGACACCAAATCAAGGGACCCATTATACTGAAGCAACAAATCCAGCTAGCACTTGTACTGAGGCATCAAATCCAGGGACCCCTTACACTGAGGCATCAAATCCAGGGTCCCCTGACACTGAGGCATTAAATCCAGTGACCCCATACACTGAGGCATAAAATCCAGGGACCCCTTACACTAAGGCATCAAATCTGGGCACCCCTTACACTGACACACACAATCCAGGGACCCTGACACATAGGCATCAAATTCATGGACCCCTTACACTGAGGCATCAAATCCCGGTACCCTTTACACTGAGACATCAAATCCAGGGACGGCTGACACTGAGGCATCAAATCGAGCGACCCCTTACACTGAGGCATCAAATCGAGGGACCCCTTACACTGAGGCATCAAATCCAGGGACACCTTAAACTGAGACACCAAATAGAGGACCCCCTTACACTGAGTAACCAAATACAGAGTCCCCTTACACAGAGGCATCAAATCCATGTACCCCTTATACTGAGACAAAAAATCGAGGGACCCCTTACACTGAGACGTCAAATCCAGGGACCCGTGACACTGAGGCATCAAATACTGGGATGCCTTGCACGAGGGACCAAATCCACGGAACCCCTTAAACTGAGGCATTAAATCCAGGGACCCCTTATTCTGAGACATCAAATCCATGGATCCCTTACACTGAGGCACCAAATCCAGGGACCCCTTACACTGAGGCATTAAATCCAGGGACCCCTTGCACAGAGCCACCAAATCCAAGTACGCCTTGCACTGAGACATCAAATCCAGGTCCCCTCACACTGAGACACCAAATCCAGGGAGCCCTTACATCGAGGCACCAAATCGAGCGACGCCTTACATTGAGGCATCAAATCCAGGGACCACTGTCACTGAGACACCAAATCCAGGGACCACTGACAGAGGCATCAAAACCAGGGACCCCTTACACTGAGACACCAAATCGAGGCACCCCTAACAATGAGGCATTAAATTCAGTGACCCCTTACACTGAGGCATCAAATCCAGGGACCCCTTGCACTGAAGCATCAAATCCAGGGACACCTAACACTGAGACATCAAATCGAGGCACCCCTAACAATGAGGCATTAAATTCAGGGACCCCTTACACTGAGGCATCAAATCCAGGGACCCCTGGCACTGAGTAACCAAATCCACGGACCACTTGCACTGAGGCACCAAATCCATGGACCCCTTACACAGAGACTCCAAACCAGGAACCCCTTACACTGAGGCACCAAATCCAGGGACCCCATAATCTGAGACATAAAATTCAGGGACCCCTTACACTGAGACACCAAATCCAGGGACCCCTGACACGGAGGCATCAAATTCAGGGACAACTTACACTGAGGCATCAAATCCCGGGACTCCATACTCAGACAACAAATCCAGGGACCCCAGAATCTGAGACATAAAATTCAGGGACACCTTACACTGAGGCGTCAAATCCAGGGACCACTTGCACAGAGCCACCAAATCCAAGGACGCCTTGCACTGAGACATCAAATCCAGGTCCCCTGACACTGAGGCACCAAGTCCAGGGACTCCTTACACTGAGGTATGAACACCAGGGAGCCCTAACACTGAGACACCATATCGAGGGACTCCATACAATGAGACATCAAATCCCGAGACCCCTTAAACTGAGGCACAAAATCCTGGGACCCCTTACACTGAGACACCATTCCAGGGACCTCTTACACTGAGGCATCAAATCCAGAGACCCATTACCTTGAGCCATAAAAATCCAGAGACCCCTTTCACTGTGACACCAAATCGTGGGACCCATTGCACTGAAGCTACAAATCCAGGGTCCCCTGACACTGCGGCATTAAATCCAGGGACCCCTTACACTAAGGTATCAAATTAACGGACGCCTTATACTGAGACACCAAATCGAGGGACCCCTTACACTGAGGTATCAAATTCAGGGAACCCTTACACTGAGTAATCAAATCCAGGGACCCCTTACACTGAGGCATCAAATCTAGGGACCACTTACACGGAGGCATTATATCCTGGGACCCCTTGCACTGAGACACCAAATCCAGCGTCCCCTTACACTTGGACACCAAATCCAGCGACCCCTGACAATGTGGCATCAAATCCAAGGACCCCTTACACTGAGATACTAAATCCAGGGACCCCCTACACTGAGGCACCAAATCCAGGGACCCCTTACACAGAGGGTTCAAATCAAGGGACCCCTTACACTGAGGGTCTCAAATCCAGGGAGCCCTTACACTGAGGCACCAAATCCATGGACCCCTTACACAGAGACTTTAAACCAGGAACCCCTTACACTGAGGCACCAAATCCCGGGACCCCTTACTCTGCGACATCAAATCCATTGTTCCCTTACACTGAGGCACCATTTCCAGGGACCCCTTACACTGAGGCGTCAAATCCAGGGACCCCTTGCACAGAGCCACCAAATCCAAGGACGCATTGCACTGAGACATCAAATCCAGGTCCCCTGACACTGAGGCACCAAGTCCAGGGACCCCTTACACTGAGGTATCAACACCAGGGTGCCCTAACACTGAGACACCATATCGAGGGATTCTATACAATGAGACACCAAATCCAGGGACCCCTTAAACTGAGGCATCAAATCGAGGGACACCTTCTGCTGAGGCATCAAATCCAGGAACCCATTTAACTGAGACACCAAATCGAGCGAACCCTTACATTGAGGCATCAAAACCAGGGACCCCTTACACTGAGACATCAAATCGAAGGACCACTTACACTGAGGCAGCAAATCCATGGACCACTACCACTGAGGCATCAAATCCAGGGACCCCTTACACTGAGACACCATTCCAGGGACCCCTTATACTGAGGCTTCAAATCCAGGGACCCCTTTCACTGTGACACCAAATCATGGGACCCATTGCACTGAAGCTACAAATCCAGGGTCCCCTGAGACTGAGGCATCAAATCCAGGGACCCCTTGCATTGAGACACCAAATCCAGGGATCACTTACACTGAAGCAACAAATCCAGGTCCCACTTACACTCAGGCATCAAATCCAGGGACCCCGAACACTGAGGCATCAAATCCAGAGACCCCTTTCACTGAGGCATCAAATCCACGGACGCCTTAAACTGAGGCATCAAATCCAGGGACGCCTTACACTGAGGCACCAAATCCCAGGACCCTTTACACTGAGGTATCAAATCCAGGGACCCCTTACACTGAAACATCAAATCCAGGGACCCCTCACACTGAGACATCAAATCCAGTAACACCGAACACTGAGGCATCAAATCCATGGACCCCTTTCACTGAGCCATCAAATCCAGTGAACTCTTATACTGAGGCTGCAAATCCAGGGACCTCTTGCACTGTGGCATCAAATCCAGGGACCCCTTACACTGAGGCATCAAATCCAGGGACCCCTTACACTGAGGCATCAAATCCAGGGACCCCTTCCTCTGAGACATCAAATCCAGGGAACCCTTACACTGAGACATCAAATTCAGGGACCCCTTACACTGAGTAATCAACTCCAGGGACCCCTTACACTGAAGCATCAAATCGAGGGACCCCATATACTGAGGCATCAAATCCACGGACCCTTACACTGTGGCATCAAATCCAGTGATTCCTTACACTGAGGCATCAAATTAGGGACCCCTTACACTGAGACACCAAAACCACGGAACCCTGACACTGAGGCATCAAATCCAGTGACCCCTTACGCTGAGGCACCAAATCCAGGGAGCCTAATAACGAGGCATAAAATCCAGGTACCCCTTTCACTGAGACACCAAATCGAGGGACCACTTACACTGAGGCATCAAATCCAGGGCCCCCTTGCACTGAGACACCAAATCCAGGGATCACTTACACTGAGGCATCAAATCCAGGGACCCCTTATGCTGAGACACCAAATCGAGGGAGCCCTTAAACTGAGACACCAAATCCAGGGTCCCCTTACACCGAGGCATGAAATCCAGTGACCCCTTACACTGAGACATCAAATCCAGGTACCCCTTACACTGAAGCATCAAATCCAGGGAAGCCCTACACTGATGCATCAAATCCACGAACGCCTTACACTCAGGCATCAAATCCAGTGACTCCTTGCACTGAAATACCAAATCGAGTCACCTCTCACACTGAGACACCAAATCCAGGGACCCCTTACTCTGTGGCATCAAATCCAAGGTCCCCTTCCATGAGACACTAAATGGAGGGACCCGCTAAACTGAGACAGCAAATCCAGGGACCCCTTACACTGATGCATCAAATCCATGGATCCCTAACACTGAGGCACCAAATCCAGGGACCCCTTACACTGAGACATCAAATCCAGGGACCCCTTATATTGAGTCATCAAATCCAGGGACCCCTTAAACTGAGGCATCAAATCCAGGGATCCCTTGCACTGAGACACCAAATCCATGGACCCCTTACACTGAGGCTTCAAATCCAGGGACCACTTACACTGAGGCATCAAATCCAGGGACCCCTTACACTGAGACACCAAATCCAGGGACCCCTTACACTGAGGCTTCAAATCCAGGGACTCCTTGCACTGAGATATCAAATCGAGGGACCTCTTAAACTGAGACACCGAATCCAGGGACCACTGACACTGAGGCACTAAATCCATGGACCCCTTACACTGAGGCACCAAATCCAGTGACGCCTTACACTGAGGCATCAAATCGAGGGATCTCTTACACTGAGACTCCAAATCCAGGGACCCCTTACGCTGTGGCATCAAATCCAAGGACCCCTTCCATGAGAAACGAAATTGAGGGACCTACTAAACTGAGACAGCAAATCCAGGGACCCCTTACACTGAGGCATCAAATCCAGGAACCACTTCCAATGAGGCATCAAATCCATGGACCCCTTGCACTGAGGCACCAAATCCAGGGACCCCTTACTGAGGCATCAAATCCAGGGACCACTTCCACTGAGGCAGCAAATCCAGGGACCACTTACACTGAGACACCGAATCCAGGGACCACTGACACTGAGGCACCAAATCCATGGACCCCACACACTGAGGCACCAAATCCAGGGAACCCTTACACAGAGACATCAAATCCAGTGACGCCTTACACTGAGGCATCAAATCCAGGCACCACTTACACTGAGGCACCAAATCCAGGGACCACTTACACCGAGGCATCAAATCCAGGGACCACTTACACTGAGGCATCAAATCCAGCGACCCCTTACACTGAGGCACCAAATCTAGGGAGCCGTTACAACGGGGCATCAAATCCAGGGACCCCTTTCACTGAGACACCAAATCGAGGGACCCCTTACACTGAGGCATTAAATCCATGGATGCCTCACACTGAGGCACCAAATCCAGAGTCCCCTTACATCGAGGCATCAAATCGAGTGACCCCTTACACTGAGACAACAAATCCACGGAACCCTTACACTGATTTATCAAATCCAGGGAACCCTTACACTGTGGCATCAAATCCAGGGATCCCTTACACGAAGGCATCAAATCCAGGGACCCCTTACACTGAGGCATCAAATCCAGGGACCCCTCACACTGAGGCATCAAATCCAGGGACCCCTTACACTGAGGCATCAAATCCAGGGACCCCTCACACTGAGGCATCAAATCCAGGGGCCCTAACACTGATACACCAAATCCAGTGATCCCTTACACTGAGCCATCAAATCCAGGTACCCCTTCTACGGAGGCATCAAATCCAGGGACCACTTACACTGAGATATCAAATCCATGGTCCCCTTTCACTGAGGCAACAAATCGATGGAGCCCTTTCACTGAGGCATCAAATCCAGGGACCCCTTCCACTGAGACATCAAATCAAGGTACAACTTGCACTGAGGCATCAAATCCAGGGACCACTTGCATTGAGGCATCAAATCGATGGACCCCTTTACTGAGGCTTCAAATTAGGGACCCCTTACACTGAGGCATCAAATTAAGGCACCCTTTACACTGAGGCATCAAATCCTGAGACACCTTGCACTGAGGCATCAAATCGAGGGACCCCTGACGCTGAAGGACCAAATCCAACTACCCCTTAAACTGAGGAATCAAATCCAGGGACCCCTTACTCTGAGACATCAAATCCATGTATCCCTTACACTGAGGCATCAAATCTCGGGACCCCTTACGCTGAAGGACCAAATCCAGAGAGCCCTCACACTAAGGCTTCAAATCCAAGAACCCATTACACTGAGACATCAAATTCAGGGACCCCTGACACTGAGGCATCAAATATTGTGATGCCTTACACTGAGGGACCAAATCCAGGGACCCCTTAAACTGAGGAACCAAATCCAGGGACCCCTTAAACTGAGGCATCAAATCCAGGGACCCCTTGCACAGAGCCACCAAACCCAAGGACGCCTTCCACTGAGACATCAAATCCAGGTCCCCTTGCACTGAGGCATCTAATCCAGGGACCACTGACACTGATGCAACAAATCCAGGTAGCACCTACACTGAAGCCTCAAATCCAGGGACCCCTTACACCGAGGCATCAAACCCAGGGTCCCTTGACACTGAGGCATTAAATCCAGGGACCCCATACACTGAGACATAAAATTCAGGGATCCCTTACACTAAGGCATCAAATCCACGGACGTCTTATACTGAGACACCAAATCGAGGGACCCCTTACACTGATGTATCAAATCCAGGGACCCCTTAAACTGAGACACCAAATAGAGGGACCCCTTATACTGAGGCATCAGATCCATGTCCCCCTTACACTGAGACACCAAATCGAGGGACCCCTTACACTTGGACACCAAATCCAGTGACCCCTGACACTGTGGCATCAAATCCAAGGACCCCTTACACTGAGGGATCAAATCCAGCGAGCCCTTACACTGAGGCACCAAACCATGGACCCCTTACACAGAGACTCCAAACCAGGAACCACTTACACTGAGACACCAATTCCAGGAACCCCTTACACTGAGACACCAAATTCACGGACCCCTTGCACTGAGGCATCAAATCCACGGACCCCTTATACTGAGACACCCAATCCAGGAACCCCTTACACTGAGGCATCAGATCCAGGAACCCCTTACACTGAGGCATCAAAACCAGGGACCCCTGACACGGAGGCATCAAATTCAGGGACCCCTTACACTGAGGCATCAAATCCCGGGAACCTTTACACTGAGACATCAAATCCAGAGACCCCTGACACTGAGGCATCAAATTAGGGACCCCTTACACTGAGGGACCAAATCCAGGGACCCCTTAAACTGAGGCAACAAATCCAGGGACCCCATGCACAGAGCCACCAAATCGAGCTACGCCTTACATTGAGGCATCAAATCCAGGGACCCCTGTCACTGAGACACCAAATCCAGGGACCACTGACACTGAGGCATCAAAACCA
This sequence comes from Pristiophorus japonicus, assembly GCF_044704955.1. Classification (NCBI taxonomy): domain Eukaryota; kingdom Metazoa; phylum Chordata; class Chondrichthyes; family Pristiophoridae; genus Pristiophorus; species Pristiophorus japonicus. The sequence continues at coordinate 11,766,763 of NW_027252668.1, read as the reverse complement.
GGGACCCCTTACACTGAAACACCAAATCGAGGGACCCCTTACACTGAAGCATCAAATCCAGGGACACCTAACACTGAGACATCAAATCGAGGCACCTCTAACAATGAGTCATTAAATTCAGGGACCCCTTACACTGAGGCAACAAATCCAGGGACCCCTTACACTGAGGCACAAAATCCAGGTACCCCTTACACTGAGGCATCAAATCCAGGGACCGATGACATTGAGGCATCAAATCCAGGGACACCTTTCACTGAGACACCAAATCCAGGGACCCATTACACTGAAGCAACAAATACAGGTAGCACCTACACTGAAGCCTCAAATCCAGGGACCCCTTACACTGAGGCATCAAACCCAGGTTCCCTTGACACTGAGGCATTAAATCCAGGGACCCCATACACTGAGGCATCAAATCCATATACCCCTTACACAGAGACTCCAAACCAGGAACCACTTACACTGAGGCACCAAATCCATGGAGGCATTACACTGAGACAGCAAATCCAAGGACCCCTTACACTGAGATACTTAATGCAGGGAACCCCTACACTGAGGCACCAAATCCAGGGACCCCTTACACTGAGGGATCAAATCCAGGGAGCCCTTACACTGAGGCACCAAATCCATGGAGCCCTTACACTGAGACACCAAATCCAGAGACCCCTCACAATGAGACATCAAATCCACGGACACCTTATACTGAGACACCAAATCCAGGAACCCCTTACACTGAAGCATCAGATCCAGGAACCCCTTGCACTGAGGCATCAAAACCAGGGACCCCTGACACGGAGGCATCAAATGCAGGGACCTCATACACTGAGGCATCAAATCCCGGGAACCTTTGCACTGAGACATCAAATCCAGGGATCCCTTAAACTGAGGCAACAAATCCAGGGACCCCTTACTCTGAGACATCAAATCCGTGGATCGCTTGCACTGAGGCACCAAATCCAGGGACCGCTTACAATGAGGCATCAAATCCAGGGACCCCATGCACAGAGCCACCAAATCCAAGGACGCCTTGCACTGAGACATTAAATCCAGGTCCCCTTACACTGAGGCACCACATCCAGGGAGCCCTTACATCGAGGCATCAAATCCAGGAGCTCCTTACACTGAGGCATCTAAACCAGGGACCCCTGACACTGAGGCACCAAATCGAGGGACCCCTTACACTGAGGCATCAAATCCAGGTACCCCTTAATCTGAAGCATGAAATCCAGGGACCCCTTACACTGACGCACAAAATCCAGGTAACCCTAACACTGAGACACAACATCCAGGGACCCCTTACACTGAAGCAACAAATCCAGGGTCCACTGACACTGAGGCATTAAATCCAAGGACCCCATACACTGAGTGATCAAATCCAGTGAGCCATTACATTGAGGCACCAAATCCAGGGACCCCATAATCTGAGGCATCAAATCCCGGGAACCTTTACACTGAGACATCAAATCCAGGGACCCCTGACACTGAGGCATCAAATTAGGGACCCCTTACACTGAGACATCAAATCCAGGGACCCTTTACACTGAGGCATCAAATACTGGGACCCCATGCACAGAGCCACCAAATCCATGGACACCTTACACGAGGCATAAAATCCAGGGACCTCTTACACTAAAACATCAAATCCACGGACGCATTATACTGAGACACCAAATCGAGGGACCACTTAAACTGAGGTAAAAATCCAGGGACCCCTTAAACTGAGACACCATATAGAGGGACCCCTTACACTGAGTAACCAAATCCAGGGTCCCCCTACACTGAGGCATCAAATCTAGGGACCACTTACACTGAGGCATCAAATCCAAGGACCCCTTACACTGAGATACTAAATCCAGGAACCCCTTAAACTGAGGCATCAAATTAGGGACCCCTTACACTGAGTCATCAAATCCAGGGACCCCTTGCACTGAGCCACCAAATCCAAGGAAGCCTTGCACTGAGACGTCAAATCCAGGTCCCCTTACACTGAGGCACCAAATCCAGGGAGCCCTTACAGCGAGGCATCAAATCCAGGGAGCCCTTACATCGAGGCATCAAATCCAGGGACCCCTTACACTGAGAAATCAAATCCAGGGACCCCTTACACTGAGGCATCTAATCCAGGGACCCCTGACACTGAGGCACCAAACCCAGGAACCCCTTACACTGGGGCATCAAATCCAGGGACCCCTTACACTGAGGCATCAAATCCAGGGACCCATTACACTGATGCATCAAATCCAGGGACCACTTACACTGAGACACCAAACCCAGGAACCCCTTACACTGACGATCAAATCCAGGGACCCCTTACACTGAGGTATCAAAACCAGGGAGCCCCAACACTGAGGCACCATATCAAGGGACCCCTTAAACTGAGGCATCAAATCCAGGGACCCATTTAACTGAGACACCAAATCGGGCGACGCCTTGCATTGAGGCATCAAATCGAGGCACCCCTAACAATGAGGCATTAAATTCAAGGACCCCTTACACTAAGGCATCAAATCCACGGACGCCTTACACTGAGGCACCAAGTCCAGGGACAACTTACACTGAGGCATCATATCCTGGGACCCCTTGCACTGAGGCACCAAATCCAGGCACCCTTTACACTGAGGCATCAAATCCATGTACCCCTTACACTGAGACACCAAATCGAGGGAGCCCTTACACAGAGACTCCAAACCAGGAACCACTTACACTGAGACACCAAATCCAGGGAGCACTGACACTGAGGCACCAAATCTATGGAACTCTTACACTGAGGCACCAAATCCATGGAGCCCTTACACTGAGACACCAAATCCAAGGACCCCTTACACAGAGACTCCAAACCAGGAACCACTTGCACTGAGACACCAAATCCAGGGAGCACTGACACTGAGACATCAAATCCAGGGACCCCTGACACTGAGGCATCAGATTAGGGACCCCTTACACTGAGGCATCAAATCCGGGGACCGCTTACAATGAGGCATCAAATCCAGGGACCCCATACACAGAGCCACCAAATCCAAGGACGCCTTGCACTGAGACATTAAATCCAGGTCCCCTTACACTGAGGCACCACATCCAGGGATCCCTTACATCGAGGCATCAAATCCAGGGACCCCTTACACTGAGGCATCTAATCCAGGGACCCCTGACACTGAGGCACCAAATCCAGGGACCCCTTACACTGAGGAATCAAATCCAGGGACCAGATACACTGAGGCATCAAATCCAGGGACCCCTTTCACTGAGACACCAAATCCAGGGACCACTGACACTGAGGCATCAAAACCAGGGACCCCTTACACTGAGACACCAAATCGAGGGACCCCTTACACTGAGACACCAAATCAAGGGACCACTTAATCTGAAGCATGAAATCCAGGGACACCTAACACTGAGACATCAAATCGAGGGACAACATACACTGAGGAATCATATCCTGGGAACCCTTGCACTGAGGCACCAAATCCAGGCACCCCTTACACTGAGGCAACAAATCCATGTACCCCTTACACTGAGACCAAATCGAGGGACTACTTACACTTGGACACCAAATCCAGTGACCCCTGACACTGTGGCATCAAATCCAAGGACCCCTTACACTGAGATACTAAATCCAGGGACCCCCTACACTGAGGCACCAAATCCAGGGACCCCTTACACAGAGACTCCAAACCAGGAACCCCTGACACGGAGCATTAAATTAGGGACCCCTTACACTGAGGCATCAAATCCAGGGACCCAATTCTCTGAAACATCAAATCCGGGGACCCCTGACATTGAGGCATCAAATCCAGGGATACCCCTTACACTGAGGCATCTAATCCAGGGACCCCTGACACTAAGGCACCAAATCCAGGGACCCCTTACACTGAGGCATCAAATCCAGGAACCACTTACACTATGGCATCAAATCCAGCTACCCCTTACACTGAGGTATCAAAACCAGGGAGCCCAAAAACTGAGACACCATATCGAGGGACTCCATACAATGAGACACCAAATCGAGCGACCCCTTACATTGCGGCATCAATCCAGAGACCACTGTCACTGAGACACTAAATCCAGGGACCACTGACACTGAGGCTTCAAAACCAGGGACCCCTTACACTGAGACATCAAATCGAGTGACCACTTACACTGAGGTATCAAATCCAGTGACCCCTTACACTAAGGCATCAAATCCACGGACCCCTAATACTGAGACACCAAATCGAGGGACCCCTTACACTGAGGCATGAAATCCAGGGACCCCTTACACTGAAGCATCAACTCCAGGGTCCCCTTAAACTGAGACACCAAATAGAGGGACCCCTTACACTGAGTAACCAAATACAGAGTCCCCTTACACTGAGGCATCAAATCTATAGACCACTTACACTGAGGCACCAGGTTCAGGGACAACTTACAATGAGGCATCAACTCCTGGGACCCCTTGTACTGAGGCATCAAGTCCAAGGACCCCTTGCACGGACATACTAAATCCAGGCACCCCCTACACTGAGAGATCAAATCCAGGGACTCCTTACTCTGAGGCATCAAATCCATGTCCCCTTACACTGAGGCACCAAACCCAGGAACCCCTAACACTGAGGCATCAAATCCAGGGACCCCTTACACTGAGGTATCAAAACCAGGGAGCCCTAACACTGAGACACCATATCGAGTGACTCCATACAATGAGACACCAAATCCAGGGACCCTTTAAACTGAAGCATCAAATCCAGTGACACCTTCCACTGAGGCATCAAATCCAGGGACCCCTGTCACTGAGACACCAAATCCAGGGACCAGTGACACTGAGGCATCAAAACCAGGGATCCCTTACACTGAGACACCAAATCAAGGGACCCATTACACTGAAGCAACAAATCCAGCTAGCACTTGTACTGAGGCATCAAATCCAGGGACCCCTTACACTGAGGCATCAAATCCAGGGTCCCCTGACACTGAGGCATTAAATCCAGTGACCCCATACACTGAGGCATAAAATCCAGGGACCCCTTACACTAAGGCATCAAATCTAGGCACCCCTTACACTGACACACACAATCCAGGGACCCCTGACACGGAGGCATCAAATTCAGGGACCCATTACACTGAGGCATCAAATCCCGGTACCCTTTACACTGAGACATCAAATCCAGGGACGCCTGACACTGAGGCATCAAATCGAGGGACCCCTTACACTGAGGCATCAAATCGAGGGACCCCTTACACTGAGGCATCAAATCCAGGGACACCTTAAACTGAGACACCAAATAGAGGGACCCCCTTTCACTGAGTAACCAAATACAGAGTCCCCTTACACAGAGGCATCAAATCCATGTACCCCTTATACTGAGACAAAAAATCGAGGGACCCCATATACTTGGGCACCAAATCCAGTGACCCCTGACACTGTGGCATCAAATCCAAGGACTACTTACACTGAGATACTAAATCCAGGGACCCCCTACAGTGAGGCAGCAAATCCAGGGACCCCTTACACTGACGGATCAATTCCAGGGAGCCCTTACACTGAGGCACAAAATCCATGAACCCCTTACACAGAGACTCCAAACCAGGAACCCCTTACACGGAGGCACCAAATCCAGGGACCCCATAATCTGAGACATCAAATCTAGGGACCGCTGACACTGAGGCATCACATACTGGGATGCCTTCCACTGAGGCATCAAATCCAGGGACACCTTCCACTGAGGCATCAAATTTAGGGGCCCATTTAACTGAGACACCAAATCGAGCGACCCCTTACATTGAGGCATAAAATCCAGGGATCCCTGTCACTGAGATACCAAATCCAGGGACCACTGACACAGAGGCATCAAATCCAGTCTCCCCTGACATTGAGGCATAAAATCCAGGGACCGCTTACACTAAGGCATCAAATCCACGGACCCCTGACACTGAGGCATCAAATACTGGGATGCCTTAAACTGAGGGACCAAATCCAGGGACCCCTTAAACTGAGGCATCAAATCCAGGGACCCCTTACTCTGCGACATAAAATCCATTGTTCCCTTAAACTGAGGCACCATATCCAGGGACCCCTTACACTGAGGCGTCAAATCCAAGGACCCCTTGCACAGAGCCACCAAATCCAAGGACGCCTTGCACTGAGACATCAAATCCAGGTCCCCTCACACTGCAGCACCAAATCTAGGGACCCATTGCACTGAGGCATCAAATCCAGGGAGACATACACTGATGCATCAAATCCAGGGACCAGTTACACTGAGACACCAAACCCTGGAACCCCTTACACTGAGGTATCAAAACCAGGGAGCCCTAACACTGAGATACCATATCGAGGGACTCCATACAATGAGACACCAAATCCAGGGACCCATTTAACTGAGACACCAAATCGAGCGACACTTTACATTGAGGCATCAAATCCAGGGACCCCTGTCACTGAGATACCAAATCCAGGGACCACTGACACAGAGGCATCAAATCAAGGGAGCCCTGACGCTGAGGCACCAAATCCATGGACCTCATAATCTGATACATTATATCCAGGGACCCCTTACACTGAGGCATCAAATCCAGGGACCCCTTACACTGCGGCATCAAATCCAGGGACCCCTGACACTGAGGCATCAAATACTGGGATGCCTGACACTGAGGCACAAAATCCAGGGACCCCTTAAGATGAGGCATCAAATCCAGGGACCCCTTACACTGAGGCATCAAATCCAGGGACCTCTTGCACAGAGCCACCAAATCCAAGGACGCCTTGCACTGAGATATCAAATCCAGGTCCACTTACACTGAGGCACCAAATCCAGGGAGCCCTTACATCGAGGCATCAAATCCAGGGACCCCTTACACTGAGGAATCAAATCTAGGGACCCCTTACACTGAGGCATCTAATCCAGTGACCCCTGACACTGAGGCACCAAATCCAGGGACCACTTACACTGAATCATCAAATCCAGGGACACCTTCCGCTGAGGCATCAAATCCAGGGACCCATTTAACTGAGACGCAAAATCGAGCGAACACTTACATTGAGGCATCATAACCAGGGAGCCCTTACACTGAGACACCAAATCAAGGGACCCATTATACTGAAGCAACAAATCCATGGACCACTTGCACTGAGGCATCAAATCCAGGGACACCTAACACTGAGACACCAAATCCAGGAAACCCTTACACTGAGGCATCAAATCCAGGGACCCATTACACTGAGGCATCAAATCCAGGGACCCCTGACACGGAGGCATCAAATCCAGGGACCCATTACACTGAGGCATCAAATCCAGGGACTCCTTACACTGAAGGACAAAATCCAGAGAGCCCTTACACTAAGGCTTCAAATCCAAGAACCAATTGCACTGAGACATCAAATTCAGGGACCCCTGACACTGAGGCATCAAATATTGTGATGCCTTACACTGAGGGACCAAATCCAGGGACCCCTTAAACTGAGTGACCAAATCCAGGGACCCCTTAAACTGAGGCATCAAATCCAGGGACCCCTTGCACAGAGCCACCAAACCCAAGGACGCCTTCCACTGAGACATCAAATCCAGGTCCCCTTGCACTGAGGCATCTAATCCAGGGACCACTGACACTGAAGCAACAAATCCAGGTAGCACCGACACTGAAGCCTCAAATCCAGGGACCCCTTACACCGAGGCATCAAACCCAGGGTCCCTTGACACTGAGGCATTAAATCCAGGGACCCCATACACTGAGACATAAAATTCAGGGATCCCTTACACTAAGGCATCAAATCCAAGGACGCCTTATACTGAGACACCAAATCGAGGGACCCCTTACACTGATGTATCAAATCCAGGGACCCCTTAAACTGAGTCACCAAATAGAGGGATCCCTTATACTGAGGCATCAGATCCATGTCCCCCTTACACTGAGACACCAAATCGAGGGACCCCTTACACTTGGACACCAAATCCAGTGACCCCTGACACTGTGGCATCAAATCCAAGGACCCCTTACACTGAGGGATCAAATCCAGCGAGCCCTTACACTGAGGCACCAAACCATGGATCCTTTACACAGAGACTCCAAACCAGGAACCACTTACACTGAGACACCAAATCCAGGAACCCCTTACACTGAGACACCAAATTCACGGACCCCTTGCACTGAGGCATCAAATCCACGGACCCCTTATACTGAGACACCCAATCCAGGAACCCCTTACACTGAGGCATCAGATCCAGGAACCCCTTACACTGAGGCATCAAAACCAGGGACCCCTGACACGGAGGCATCACATTCAGGGACCCCTTACACTGAGGCATCAAATCCCGGGAACCTTTACACTGAGACATCAAATCCAGAGACCCCTGACACTGAGGCATCAAATTAGGGACCCCTTACACTGAGGGACCAAATCCAGGGACCCCTTAAACTGAGGCAACAAATCCAGGGACCCCATGCACAGAGCCACCAAATCCAAGGACGCCTTGCACTGAGACATTAAATCCAGGTCCACTTGCACTGAGGCACCAAATCCAGGGAGCCCTTACATTGAGGCATCAAATCCAGGGACCACTTGCACTGAGGCATCAAATCCATGGACCCCTTACACTGAGTCACAAAATCCAGGGACCCCTTACACTGAGGCAACAAATTCAGGGACCCCTTACACTGAGACATCAAATACAGGGACACCTTCCACTGAGGCATCAAATCCAGGGACCCATTTAACTGAGACACCAAATCGAGCGACGCCTTACATTGAGGCATCAAATCCAGGGACCCCTGTCACTGAGACACCAAATCCAGGGACCACTGACACTGAGGCATCAAAACCAGGGACGCCTTACACTGAAACACCAAATCGAGGGTCCACTTACACTGAAGCATCAAATCCAGGGACACCTAACACTGAGACATCAAATCGAGGCACCCCTAACAATGAGTCATTAAATTCAGGGACCCCTTACACTGAGGCATCAAATCCAGGGACCCCTTACACTGAGGCACAAAATCCAGGTACCCCTTACACTGAGGCATCAAATCCAGGGACCGATGACATTAAGGCATCAAATCCAGGGACACCTTTCACTGAGACACCAAATCCAGGGACCCATTACACTGAAGCAACAAATCCAGTTTTCACCTACACTGAAGCCTCAAATCCAGCGACCCCTTACACTGAGGCATCAAACCCAGGTTCCCTTGACACTGAGGCATTAAATCCAGGGTCCCATACACTGAGGCATCAAATCCATATACCCCTTACACAGAGACTCCAAACCAGGAACCACTTACACTGAGGCACCAAATCCATGGAGGCATTACACTGAGACAGCAAATCCAAGGACCCCTTACACTGAGATACTTAATCCAGGGAACCCCTACACTGAGGCACCAAATCCATGGACCCCTTACACTGAGGGATCAAATCCAGGGAGCCCTTACACTGAGGCACCAAATCCATGGAGCCCTTACACTGAGACACCAAATCCAGAGACCCCTCACAATGAGACATCAAATCCACGGACACCTTATACTGAGACACCAAATCCAGGAACCCCTTACACTGAAGCATCAGATCCAGGAACCCCTTGCACTGAGGCATCAAAACCAGGGACCCCTGACACGGAGGCATCAAATGCAGGGACCTCATACACTGAGGCATCAAATCCCGGGAACCTTTGCACTGAGACATCAAATCCAGGGACCCCTGACACTGAGGCTTCAAATTAGGGACCCCTTACACTGAGGCATCAAATCCAGGGACCCCTTGCACTGAGCCACCAAATCCAAGGAAGCCTTGCACTGAGACGTCAAATCCAGGTCCCCTTACACTGAGGCACCAAATCCAGGGAGCCCTTACATCGAGGCATCAAATCCAGGGAGCCCTTACATCGAGGCATCAAATCCAGGGACCCCTTACACTGAGAAATCAAATCCAGGGACCCCTTACACTGAGGCATCTAATCCAGGGACCCCTGACACTGAGGCACCAAACCCAGGAACCCCTTACACTGGGGCATCAAATCCAGGGACCCCTTACACTGAGGCATCAAATCCAGGGACCCATTACACTGATGCATCAAATCCAGGGACCACTTACACTGAGACACCAAACCCAGGAACCCCTTACACTGACGATCAAATCCAGGGACCCCTTACACTGAGGTATGAAATCCAGGGAGCCCCAACACTGAGGCACCATATCAAGGGACCACTTAAACTGAGGCATCAAATCCAGGGACCCATTTAACTGAGACACCAAATCGGGCGACGCCTTGCATTGAGGCATCAAATCGAGGCACCCCTAACAATGAGGCATTAAATTCAAGGACCCCTTACACTCAGGCATCAAATCCACGGACGCCTTGCACTGAGGCACCAAGTCCAGGGACAACTTACACTGAGGCATCATATCCTGGGACCCCTTGCACTGAGGCACCAAATCCAGGCACCCTTTACACTGAGGCATCAAATCCATGTACCCCTTACACTGAGACTCCAAACCAGGAACCACTTACACTGAGACACCAAATCCAGGGAGCACTGACACTGAGACATCAAATCCAGGGACCCCTGACACTGAGGCACCAAATCTATGGAACTCTTACACTGAGGCACCAAATCCATGGAGCCCTTACACTGAGACACCAAATCCAAGGACCCCTTACACAGAGACTCCAAACCAGGAACCACTTACACTGAGACACCAAATCCAGGGAGCACTGACACTGAGACATCAAATCCAGGGACCCCTGACACTGAGGCATCAAATTAGGGACCCCTTACACTGAGGCATCAAATCCGGGGACCGCTTACAATGAGGCATCAAATCCAGGGACCCCATACACAGAGCCACCAAATCCAAGGACGCCTTGCACTGAGACATTAAATCCAGGTCCCCTTACACTGAGGCACCACATCCAGGGAGCCCTTACATCGAGGCATCAAATCCAGGGACCCCTTACACTGAGGCATCTAATCCAGGGACTCCTGACACTGAGGCACCAAATCCAGGGACCCCTTACACTGAGACACCAAATCAAGGGACCACTTAATCTGAAGTATGAAATCCAGGGACCCCTTTCACTGAGACACCAAATCCAGGGACCACTGACACTGAGGCATCAAAACCAGGGACCCCTTACACTGAGACACCAAATCGAGGGACCCCTTACACTGAGACACCAAATCAAGGGACCACTTAATCTGAAGCATGAAATCCAGGGACACCTAACACTGAGACATCAAATCGAGGGACAACATACACTGAGGAATCATATCCTGGGAACCCTTGCACTGAGGCACCAAATCCAGGCACCCCTTACACTGAGGCAACAAATCCAGGGACCCCTTACACTGAGACCAAATCGAGGGACTCCTTACACTTGGACACCAAATCCAGTGACCCCTGACACTGTGGCATCAAATCCAAGGACCCCTTACACTGAGATACTAAATCCAGGGACCCCCTACACTGAGGCACCAAATCCAGGGACCCCTTACACAGAGACTCCAAACCAGGAACCCCTGACACGGAGCATTAAATTTAGGGACCCCTTACACTGAGGCATCAAATCCAGGGACCCAATTCTCTGAAACATCAAATCCGGGGACCCCTGACATTGAGGCATCAAATCCAGGGATACCCCTTACACTGAGGCATCTAATCCAGGGACCCGTGACACTAAGGCACCAAATCCAGGGACCCCTTACACTGAGGCACAAATCCAGGAACCACTTACACTATGGCATCAAAGCCAGCTACCCCTTACACTGAGGTATCAAAACCAGGGAGCCCAAACACTGAGACACCATATCGAGGGACTCCATACAATGAGACACCAAATCGAGCGACCCCTTACATTGAGGCATCAATCCAGAGACCACTGTCACTGAGACACTAAATCCAGGGACCACTGACACTGAGGCTTCAAAACCAGGGACCCCTTACACTGAGACATCAAATCGAGTGACCACTTACACTGAGGTATCAAATCCAGTGACCCCTTACACTAAGGCATCAAATCCACGGACCCCTAATACTGAGACACCAAATCGAGGGACCCCTTACACTGAGGCATGAAATCCAGGGACCCCTTACACTGAAGCATCAATTCCAGGGTCCCCTTAAACTGAGACACCAAATAGAGGGACCCCTTACACTGAGTAACCAAATACAGAGTCCCCTTACACTGAGGCATCAAATTAGGGACCCCTTACACTGAGGCATCAAATCCGGGGACCGCTTACAATGAGGCATCAAATCCAGGGACCCCATACACAGAGCCACCAAATCCAAGGACGCCTTGCACTGAGACATTAAATCCAGGTCCCCTTACACTGAGGCACCACATCCAGGGAGCCCTTACATCGAGGCATCAAATCCAGGGACCCCTTACACTGAGGCATCTAATCCAGGGACTCCTGACACTGAGGCACCAAATCCAGGGACCCCTTACACTGAGACACCAAATCAAGGGACCACTTAATCTGAAGTATGAAATCCAGGGACCCCTTTCACTGAGACACCAAATCCAGGGACCACTGACACTGAGGCATCAAAACCAGGGACCCCTTACACTGAGACACCAAATCGAGGGACCCCTTACACTGAGACACCAAATCAAGGGACCACTTAATCTGAAGCATGAAATCCAGGGACACCTAACACTGAGACATCAAATCGAGGGACAACATACACTGAGGAATCATATCCTGGGAACCCTTGCACTGAGGCACCAAATCCAGGCACCCCTTACACTGAGGCAACAAATCCAGGGACCCCTTACACTGAGACCAAATCGAGGGACTCCTTACACTTGGACACCAAATCCAGTGACCCCTGACACTGTGGCATCAAATCCAAGGACCCCTTACACTGAGATACTAAATCCAGGGACCCCCTACACTGAGGCACCAAATCCAGGGACCCCTTACACAGAGACTCCAAACCAGGAACCCCTGACACGGAGCATTAAATTTAGGGACCCCTTACACTGAGGCATCAAATCCAGGGACCCAATTCTCTGAAACATCAAATCCGGGGACCCCTGACATTGAGGCATCAAATCCAGGGATACCCCTTACACTGAGGCATCTAATCCAGGGACCCGTGACACTAAGGCACCAAATCCAGGGACCCCTTACACTGAGGCACAAATCCAGGAACCACTTACACTATGGCATCAAAGCCAGCTACCCCTTACACTGAGGTATCAAAACCAGGGAGCCCAAACACTGAGACACCATATCGAGGGACTCCATACAATGAGACACCAAATCGAGCGACCCCTTACATTGAGGCATCAATCCAGAGACCACTGTCACTGAGACACTAAATCCAGGGACCACTGACACTGAGGCTTCAAAACCAGGGACCCCTTACACTGAGACATCAAATCGAGTGACCACTTACACTGAGGTATCAAATCCAGTGACCCCTTACACTAAGGCATCAAATCCACGGACCCCTAATACTGAGACACCAAATCGAGGGACCCCTTACACTGAGGCATGAAATCCAGGGACCCCTTACACTGAAGCATCAATTCCAGGGTCCCCTTAAACTGAGACACCAAATAGAGGGACCCCTTACACTGAGTAACCAAATACAGAGTCCCCTTACACTGAGGCATCAAATCTATAGACCACTTACACTGAGGCACCAGGTTCAGGGACAACTTACAATGAGGCATCAACTCCTGGGACCCCTTGTACTGAGGCATCAAGTCCAAGGACCCCTTACACGGACATACTAAATCCAGGCACCCCCTACACTGAGAGATCAAATCCAGGGACTCCTTACTCTGAGGCATCAAATCCATGTCGCCTTACACTGAGGCACCAAACCCAGGAACCCCTAACACTGAGGCATCAAATCCAGGGACCCCTTACACTGAGGTATCAAAACCAGGGAGCCCTAACACTGAGACACCATATCGAGTGACTCCATACAATGAGACACCAAATCCAGGGACCCTTTAAACTGAAGAATCAAATCCAGTGACACCTTCCACTGAGGCATCAAATCCAGGGACCCCTGTCACTGAGACACCAAATCCAGGGACCAGTGACACTGAGGCATCAAAACCAGGGACCCCTTACACTGAGCCACCAAATCAAGGGACCCATTATACTGAAGCAACAAATCCAGCTAGCACTTCTACTGAGGCATCAAATCCAGGGACCCCTTACACTGAGGCATCAAATCCAGGGTCCCCTGACACTGAGGCATTAAATCCAGTGACCCCATACACTGAGGCATAAAATCCAGGGATCCCTTACACTAAGGCATCAAATCTAGGCACCCCTTACACTGACACACACAATCCAGGGACCCCTGACACGGAGGCATCAAATTCAGGGACCCATTACACTGAGGCATCAAATCCCGGTACCCTTTACACTGAGACATCAAATCCAGGGACGCCTGACACTGAGGCATCAAATCGAGGGACCCCTTACACTGAGGCATCAAATCGAGGGACCCCTTACACTGAGGCATCAAATCCAGGGACACCTTAAACTGAGACACCAAATAGAGGGACCCCCTTACACTGAGTAACCAAATACAGAGTCCCCTTACACAGAGGCATCAAATCCATGTACCCCTTATACTGAGACAAAAAATCGAGGGACCCCATATACTTGGGCACCAAATCCAGTGACCCCTGACACTGTGGCATCAAATCCAAGGACTACTTACACTGAGATACTAAATCCAGGGACCCCCTACAGTGAGGCAGCAAATCCAGGGACCCCTTACACTGACGGATCAATTCCAGGGAGCCCTTACACTGAGGCACAAAATCCATGCACCCCTTACACAGAGACTCCAAACCAGGAACCCCTTACACGGAGGCACCAAATCCAGGGACCCCATCATCTGAGACTTCAAATCCAGGGACCCCTGACATTGAGGCATCAAATTTAGGGACCCATTTAACTGAGACACCAAATCGAGCGACCCCTCACATTGAGGCATCAAATCCAGGGATCCCTGTCACTGAGATACCAAATCCAGGGACCACTGACACAGAGGCATCAAATCCAGTGACCCCTGACATTGAGGCATAAAATCCAGGGACCGCTTACACTAAGGCATCAAATCCACGGACCCCTGACACTGAGGCATCAAATACTGGGATGCCTTAAACTGAGGGACCAAATCCAGGGACCCCATAAACTGAGGCATCAAATCCAGGGACCCCTTACTCTGCGACATCAAATCCATTGTTCCCTAAAACTGAGGCACCATATCCAGGGACCCCTTACACTGAGGCGTCAAATCCAGGGACCCCTTGCACAGAGCCACCAAATCCAAGGACGCCTTGCACTGAAACATCAAATCCAGGTCCCCTGACACTGCAGCACCAAATCTAGGGACCCATTACACTGAGGCATCAAATCCAGGGAGACTGACACTGATGCATCAAATCCAGGGACCAGTTACACTGAGACACCAAACCCTGGAACCCCTTACACTGAGGTATCAAAACCAGGGAGCCCTAACACTGAGATACCATATCGAGGGACTCCATACAATGAGACACCAAATCCAGGGACCCATTTAACTGAGACACCAAATCGAGCGACACTTTACATTGAGGCATCAAATCCAGGGACCCCTGTCACTGAGATACCAAATCCAGGGACCACTGACACAGAGGCATCAAATCAAGGGAGCCCTGACACTGAGGCACCAAATCCATGGACCTCATAATCTGATACATTATATCCAGGGACCCCTTACACTGAGGCATCAAATCCAGGAACCCCTTACACTGCGGCATCAAATCCAGGGACCCCTGACACTGAGGCATCAAATACTGGGATGCCTGACACTGAGGCACAAAATCCAGGGACCCCTTAAGCTGAGGCATCAAATCCAGGGACCTCTTGCACAGAGCCACCAAATCCAAGGACGCCTTGCACTGAGATATCAAATCCAGGTCCACTTACACTGAGGCACCAAATCCAGGGAGCCCTTACATCGAGGCATCAAATCCAGGGACCCCTTACACTGAGGAATCAAATCTAGGGACCCCTTACACTGAGGCATCTAATCCAGTGACCCCTGACACTGAGGCACCAAATCCAGGGACCACTTACACTGAATCATCAAATCCAGGGACACCTTCCGCTGAGGCATCAAATCCATGGACCCATTTAACTGAGACGCAAAATCGAGCGAACACTTACATTGAGGCATCAAATCCAGGGAGCCCTTACACTGAGACACCAAATCCAGGGACCCATTACACTGAGGCATCAAATCCAGGGACCCCTGACACGGAGGCATCAAATCCAGGGACCCATTACACTGAGGCATCAAATCCAGGGACTCCTTACACTGAAGGACAAAATCCAGGGACCCCTGACACGGAGGCATCAAATTCAGGGACCCCTTATACTTAGGCATCAAATCCAGGGACACCTTTACACTGAGATATGAAATCGAGGGACCCCTGACACTGAGGCATCAAATTAGGGACCCCTTACACTGAGGCATCAAATCCAGGGACCCCTTACTCTCAGACATCAAATCCAGGGACCCCTTACACTGAGGAATCAAATCCAGGGACCCCTTGCATTGAGGCATCAAATCCAGGGACCCCTGTCACTGAGACACCAAATCCAGGGACCCCTTACACTGAGGCATCAAAACGAGGGACCCCTTACACTGAGTCACCAAATCGAGGTACCCCTTACACTGAGACGTCAAATACAGGGACCCGTGACACTGAGGCATCAAATAATGGGATGCCTTGCACTGAGGGACCAAATCCAGAGAACCCCTTAAACTGAGGCATCAAATCCAGGGACCCCTTACACTGAGGCATCAAATCCAGTGACCCCTTGCACTGAAGCATCAAATCCAGGGACACCTAACACTGAGACATCAAATCGAGGCACCCCTAACAATGAGGCATTAAATTCAGGGACCCCTTACACTGAGGCATCAAATCCACGGACCCCTTGCACTGAGACTCCAAACCAGGAACCCCTTACACTGAGGCACCAAATCCAGGGACCCCATAATCTGAGACATAAAATTCAGGGACCCCTTACACTGAGACACCAAATCCAGGGACCCCTGACACGGAGGCATCAAATTCAGGGACAACTTACACTGAGGCATCAAATTCCGGGACTCCATACTCAGACAACAAATCCAGGGACCCCATAATCTGAGACATAAAATTCAGGGACCCCTTACACTGAGGCGTCAAATCAAGGGACCACTTGCACAGAGCCACCAAATCCAAGGACGCCTTGCACTGAGACATCAAATCCAGGTCCCCTGACACTGAGGCACCAAGTCCAGGGACTCCTTACACTGAGGTATCAACACCAGGGAGCCCTAACACTGAGACACCATATCGAGGGACTCCATACAATGAGACATCAAATCCCGGGACCCCTTAAACTGAGGCACAAAATCCTGGGACCCCTTACACTGAGACACCATTCCAGGGACCCCTTACACTGAGGCATAAAAATCAGGAACCCCTTTCACTGTGACACCAAATCATGGGACCCATTGCACTGAAGCTACAAATCCAGGGTCCCCTGACACTGCGGCATTAAATCCAGGGACACCTTACACTGAGGCATAAAATCCAGGGACCCCTTACACTAAGGTATCAAATTAACGGACGCCTTATACTGAGACACCAAATCGAGGGACCCCTTACACTGAGGTATCAAATTCAGGGAGCCCTTACACTGAGTAACCAAATCCAGGGACCCCTTACACTGAGGCATCAAAACTAGGGACCACTTACACTGAGGCATCATATCCTGGGACCCCTTGCACTGAGACACCAAATCCAGCGTCCCCTTACACTTGGACACCAAATCCAGCGACCCCTGACACTGTGGCTTCAAATCCAAGGACCCTTTACACTGAGATACTAAATCCAGGGACCCCCTACACTAGGGCACCAAATCCAGGGACCCCTTACACTGAGGGTTCAAATCAAGGGACCCCTTACACTGAGGGTCTCAAATCCAGGGAGCCCTTACACTGAGTAACCAAATCCAAGGACCCCTTACACTGAGGCATCAAAACTAGGGACCACTTACACTGAGGCATCATATCCTGGGACCCCTTGCACTGAGACACCAAATCCAGCGTCCCCTTACACTTGGACACCAAATCCAGCGACCCCTGACACTGTGGCTTCAAATCCAAGGACCCTTTACACTGAGATACTAAATCCAGGGACCCCCTACACTAGGGCACCAAATCCAGGGACCCCTTACACTGAGGGTTCAAATCAAGGGACCCCTTACACTGAGGGTCTCAAATCCAGGGAGCCCTTACACTGAGGCACCAAATTCATGGACCCCTTACACAGAGACTTTAAACCAGAAACCCCTTACACTGAGGCACCAAATCCAGGGACCCCTTAAACTGAGGCATCAAATCCAGGGACCCCTTACTCTGCGACATCAAATCCATTGTTCCCTTACACTGAGGCACCATTTCCAGGGAACCCTTATACTGAGGCGTCAAATCCAGGGACCACTTGCACAGAGCCACCAAATCCAAGGACGCATTGCACTGAGATTTCAAATCCAGGTCCCCTGACACTGAGGCACCAAGTCCAGGGACCACTTACACTGAGGTATCAACACCAGGGAGCCCTAACACTGAGACACCATATCGAGGGACTCCATACAATGAGACACCAAATACAGGGACCCCTTAAACTGAGGCATCAAATCGAGGGACACCTTCTACTGAGGCATCAAATCCAGGAACCCATTTAACTGAGACACCAAATCGAGCGAACCCTTACATTGAGGCATCAAAACCAGGGACCCCTTACACTGAGACACCAAATCAAGGGACCCATTATACTGAAGCAACAAATCCATGGACCACTTGCACTGAGGCATCAAATCCAGGGACACCTAACACTGAGACATCAAATCGAAAGACCACTTACACTGAGGCATCAAATCCATGGACCACTTCCACTGAGGCATCAAATCCAGGGACCCCTTAAACTGAGGCACAAAATCCTGGGACCCCTTACACTGAGACACCATTCCAGGGACACATTATACTGAGGCATCAAATCCAGAGACCCATTACATTGAGCCATCAAATCCAGGGACCCCTTTTACTGTGACACCAAATCATGGGACCCATTGCACTGAAGCTACAAATCCAGGGTCCCGTGACACTGAGGCATTAAATCCAGGGACCCCTTACACTGAGGCATAAAATCCAGGAACCCCTCACACTAAGGTATCAAATCCACGGACGCCTTATACTGAGACACCAAATCGAAGGACTCCTTACACTGAGGTACCAAAGCGAGGGACCCCTTACACTGAGGCATCAAATCTAGGGACCACTTACACTGAGGCATCATATCCTGGGACCCCTTGCACTGAGACACCAAATCCAGCGTCCCCTTACACTTGGACACCAAATCCAGCGAACCCTGACACTGTGGCATCAAATCCAAGGGCCCCTTACACTGAGATACTAAATCCAGGGACCCCCTACACTGAGGCACCAAATCCAGCGACCCCTTACACTGAGGGTTCAAATCAAGGGACCCCTTACACTGAGGGTTCAAATCCAGGGAGCCCTTACACTGAGGCAACAAATCCATGGACCCCTTACACAGAGACTTTAAACCAGGAACCCCGTACACTGAGGCACCAAATCCAGGGACCCCAAAATCTGAGACATCAAATCCCGGGACCTTTACACTGAGGGACCAAATCCAGGGAACACTTAAACTGAGGCATCAATTCCAGGGACCCCTTACTCTGCGACATCAAATCCAGGGACCCCTTGCACTGAGGCGTCAAATCCAGGGACCCCTTGCACAGAGCCACCAAATCCAAGGACACCTTGCACTGAGACATCAAATCCAGGTCCCCTGACACTGAGGCACCAAATCCAGGGACCCCTTACACTGAGGCATCAAATCCAGGGACCCATTACACTGAGGCATCAAATCCAGGGAGACTAACACTGATGCATCAAATCCAGGGACCAGTTATACTGAGATACCAAACCCTGGAACCCCTGACACTGAGGTATCAAAACCAGGGAGCCCTAACACTGAGACACCATATCGAGGGACTCCATACAATGAGACACCAAATCCAGGGACCCCTTAAACTGAGGCATCAAATCCAGGGACACCTTCCACTGAGGCATCAAATTTAGGGACCCATTTAACTGAGACACCAAATCGAGCGACCCCTTACATTGAGGCATCAAATCCAGGGATCCCTAT
Organism: Pristiophorus japonicus; assembly: GCF_044704955.1. Taxonomy (NCBI): domain Eukaryota; kingdom Metazoa; phylum Chordata; class Chondrichthyes; family Pristiophoridae; genus Pristiophorus; species Pristiophorus japonicus. The sequence continues at coordinate 11,746,529 of NW_027252668.1, read as the reverse complement.
CACTGAGACACCAAATCCAGGGACCACTGACACTGAGGCATCAAATCAAGGGACCCATTATACTGAAGCAACAAATCCAGCTATCACATGCACTGAGGCATCAAATCCAGGGACCCCTATCACTGAGGCATCAAACCGAGGGACCACTTACACGGAGGCATCAAATCCATGGACCACTTACACTGAGGCATCAAATCCAGGGACCCCTAACACTGAGGCATCAAATCCAGGGACCCCTTACACGGAGGCACAAAATCCAGGGACCCCTTACACTGTGACACCAAATCCAGGGACCCCTTGCACTGAGGCTTCAAATCCAGGGACCCATTACATTGAGGCATCAAATGCAAGGACCCCTTTCACTGAGGCACCAAATCCTGGGACCAATTACACTGAAGCAACAAATCCTGGTAGCACCTACACTGAGGCCTCAAATCCAGGGACCCCTTACACTGAGGCATCAAATCCAGAGACCTCATAATCTGAGACATCAAATCCAGGGACCCCTTACACTGAGACATCAAATCCAGTAACCCCTGACACGGAGGCATCAAATTCATGGACAACTTACACTGAGGCATCAAATCCCGGGACCCTTTACACTGAGACATCAAATCCATGTAGCCCCTACACTGAGGCCTCAAATCCAGGGTCCCCTGACATTGAGGAATTAAATCCAGGGACCCCAAAATCTGACACATCAAATCCCGGGACCTTTACACTGAGGGACCAAATCCAGGGAACACTTAAACTGAGGCATGAATTCCAGGGACCCCTTACTCTGCGACATCAAATCCATTGTTCCCTTATACTGAGGCACCATATCCAGGGACCCCTTGCACTGAGGCGTCAAATCCAGGGACCCCTTGCACAGAGCCACCAAATCCAAGGACACCTTGCACTGAGACATCAAATCCAGGTCCCCTGACACTGAGGCACCAAATCCAGGGACCCCTTACACTGAGGCATCAAATCCAGGGACCCATTACACTGAGGCATCAAATCCAGGGAGACTAACACTGATGCATCAAATCCCGGGACCAGTTAAACTGAGATACCAAACCCTGGAACCCCTGACACTGAGGTATCAAAACCAGGGAGCCCTAACACTGAGACACCATATCGAGGGACTCCATACAATGAGACACCAAATCCAGGGACCCCTTAAACTGAGGCATCAAATCCAGGGACACCTTCCACTGAGGCATCAAATTTAGGGACCCATTTAACTGAGACACCAAATCGAGCGACCCCTTACATTGAGGCATCAAATCCAGGGACCCCTATCACTGAGACACCAAATCCAGGGACCACTGACACTGAGGCATCAAATCAAGGGACCCATTATACTGAAGCAACAAATCCAGCTATCACATGCACTGAGGCATCAAATCCAGGGACCCCTATCACTGAGGCATCAAACCGAGGGACCACTTACACGGAGGCATCAAATCCATGGACCACTTACACTGAGGCATCAAATCCAGGGACCCCTAACACTGAGGCATCAAATCCAGGGACCCCTTACACGGAGGCACAAAATCCAGGGACCCCTTACACTGTGACACCAAATCCAGGGACCCCTTGCACTGAGGCTTCAAATCCAGGGACCCATTACATTGAGGCATCAAATGCAAGGACCCCTTTCACTGAGGCACCAAATCCTGGGACCAATTACACTGAAGCAACAAATCCTGGTAGCACCTACACTGAGGCCTCAAATCCAGGGACCCCTTACACTGAGGCATCAAATCCAGAGACCTCATAATCTGAGACATCAAATCCAGGGACCCCTTACACTGAGACATCAAATCCAGTAACCCCTGACACGGAGGCATCAAATTCAGGGACAACTTACACTGAGGCATCAAATCCCGGGACCCTTTACACTGAGACATCAAATCCACGTAGCCCCTACACTGAGGCCTCAAATCCAGGGTCCCCTGACATTGAGGAATTAAATCCAGGGACCCCAAAATCTGAGACATCAAATCCCGGGACCTTTACACTGAGGGACCAAATCCAGGAAACACTTAAACTGAGGCATCAATTCCAGGGACCCCTTACTCTGCGACATCAAATCCATTGTTCCCTGATACTGAGGCACCATATCCAGGGACCCCTTGCACTGAGGCGTCAAATCCAGGGACCCCTTGCACAGAGCCACCAAATCCAAGGACACCTTGCACTGAGACATCAAATCCAGGTCCCCTGACACTGAGGCACCAAATCCAGGGACCCCTTACACTGAGGCATCAAATCCAGGGACCCATTACACTGAGGCATCAAATCCAGGGAGACTAACACTGATGCATCAAATCCAGGGACCAGTTATACTGAGATACCAAACCCTGGAACCCCTGACACTGAGGTATCAAAACCAGGGAGCCCTAACACTGAGACACCATATCGAGGGACTCCATACAATGAGACACCAAATCCAGGGACCCCTTAAACTGAGGCATCAAATCCAGGGACACCTTCCACTGAGGCATCAAATTTAGGGACCCATTTAACTGAGACACCAAATCGAGCGACCCCTTACATTGAGGCATCAAATCCAGGGACCCCTATCACTGAGACACCAAATCCAGGGACCACTGACACTGAGGCATCAAATCAAGGGACCCATTATACTGAAGCAACAAATCCAGCTATCACATGCACTGAGGCATCAAATCCAGGGACCCCTATCACTGAGGCATCAAACCGAGGGACCACTTATACGGAGGCATCAAATCCATGGACCACTTACACTGAGGCATCAAATCCAGGGAACCCTAACACTGAGGCATCAAATCCAGGGACCCCTTACACGGAGGCACAAAATCCAGGGACCCCTTACACTGTGACACCAAATCCAGGGACCCCTTGCACTGAGGCTTCAAATCCAGGGACCCATTACATTGAGGCATCAAATGCAAGGACCCCTTTCACTGAGGCACCAAATCCTGGGACCAATTACACTGAAGCAACAAATCCTGGTAGCACCTACACTGAGGCCTCAAATCCAGGGACCCCTTACACTGAGGCATCAAATCCAGAGACCTCATAATCTGAGACATCAAATCCAGGGACCCCTTACACTGAGACATCAAATCCAGTAACCCCTGACACGGAGGCATCAAATTCAGGGACAACTTACACTGAGGCATCAAATCCCGGGACCCTTTAAACTGAGACATCAAATCCACGTAGCCCCTACACTGAGGCCTCAAATCCAGGGTCCCCTGACATTGAGGAATTAAATCCAGGGACCCCATACACTGAGGCACAAAATCCAGGGACCCCTTACACTAAGGCATCAAGTCCACGGACTCCCTACACTGAGACATCAAATCCAGGGACCCCTGACACTGAGGCATCACATTAGGGACCCCGAACACTGAGACATCAAATCCAGGGACGCCTGACACTAAGGCATCAAATACTGGGATGCCTTACACTGAGGGACCAAATCCAGGGACCCCTTAAACTGAGGCATCAAATCCAGGGACCCCTTACTCTGCGACATCAAACCATTGTTCCCTTACACTGAGGCACCATATCCAGGGACCCCTTACACTGAGGCGTCAAATACAAGTACCCCTTGCACAGAGCCACCAAATCCAAGGACCAGTTACACTGAGACACCAAACCCTGGAACCCCTCACACTGAGGTATCAAAACCAGGGAGCCCTATCACTGAGACACCATATCAAGGGACTCCATACAATGAGACACCAAATCCAGGGACCCCTTAAACTGAGGCATCAAATCCAGGGACACCTTCCACTGAGGCATCAAATTTAGTGACCCATTTAACTGAGACACCAAATAGACGGACCCCTTACACTGAGTAACTAAATACAGAGTCGCCTAACACAGAGGCATCAAATCCATGTACCCCTTACACTGAGACACCAAATCGAGGGACCACTTCAACTTGGACACCAAATCCAGTGACCCCTGACACTGTGGCACCAAATCCAGGGTCCCCTTACACTGAGGGATCAAATCCAGGGAACCCTTACACTGAGGCACCAAATCCATGGACCCCTGACAGAGACTCCAAACCAGGAACCCCTTACACTGAGGCACCAAATCCAGGGACCCCATAATCTGAGACATCAAATCCAGGGACCCCTTACACTGAGGCAGCAAATACAGGGACCCCTTACACTGATACACCAAATCCATGGATCCCTTACACTGAGGCACCAAATCCAGGGACCCCTTACACTGAGGCATCAAATCCAGGGACCTCTTGCACAGAGCCACCAAATCCAAGGACGCCTTGCACTGAGATATCAAATCCAGGTCGACTTACACTGAGGCACCAAATACAGGGAGCCCTTACATCGAGGCATCAAATCCAGGGACCCCTTACACTGAGGCATCAAATCCAGTGACCCCTTACACTGAGGTATCAAAACCAGGGAGCCCTAACACTGAGACACCATATCGAGGGACTCCATACAATGAGACACCAAATACACGGACCCCTTAAACTGAGGCATCAAATCCAGGGACACCTTCCGCCGAGGCATCAAATCCAGGGACCCATTTAACTGAGACACCAAATCGAGCGAACCCTTACATTGAGGCATCAAAACCAGGGACCCCTTACACTGAGACACCAAATCAAGGGACCCATTATACTGAAGCAACAAATCCATGGACCACTTGCACTGAGGCATCAAATCCTGGGACACCTAACACTGAGACATCCAATCGAGGGATCACTTACACTGAGGCATCAAATCCATGGACCACTTACACTGAGGTATCATATCCAAGGACCCCTAACACTGAGGCATCAAATCCAGGGACCCCTTACACTGAAGCATCAAATCCGTGTAACCCTTACACTGAGACACCAAATCGAGGGACCCCTGACACTGTGGCATCAAATCCAAGGATCCCTTACACTGAGATACTAAATCCAGGGACCCCCTACACTGAGGCACCAAATCCAGGGACCCCTTACACTGAGGGATCAAATCCAGGGAGCCCTTACACTGAGGCATCAAATCCATGGATCCCTAACATTGAGGCATCAAATCCAGGGACCCCTTACACTGAGACACCAAATCCAGGTACACCTGACACGGAGGCATCAAATTAAGGGACCCCTTACACTGAGGCATCAAATCCCCGGACGCTTTACACTGAGACATCAAATCCAGGGACCTCTGACAGTGAGGCATCAAATACTGGGATGCCCCACACTGAGGGATCAAATCCATGGATCCCTTACACTGAGGCACCAAATCCAGGGACCCCTTACAGTGAGGGATCAAATCCAGGGACCCCTTGCACAGTGCCACCAAATCCAAGGACGCCTTGCACTGAGACATCAAATCCAGGTCCCCTTACACTGAGGCACCAAATCCAGGGAGCGCTTACATCGAGGCACCAAATCCAGGGACCCCTTACACTGAGGCATCAAATCCAGGGACCCCTTACACTGAGGCATCAAATCCAGGGACCACTTACACTGAGGCATCAAATCCCGGGAACCTTTAAACTGAGGCATCAAATCTAGGGGGCCCTTACACTGAGGAATCTAATCCAGTGATCCCTTACACTGAGGCACCAAATCCAGGGAACCCTTACACTGAGGCACAAAATCCAAAGACCCCTTCCACTGATGCATCAAATCCAGGGAACCCTTACACTGAGGCATCAAATCCAGGTGAGCCCTAACACAGGTGCATCAAATCCAGGGACCAGTTACACTGAGACACCAAATCCAGGAACAACATGCACTGAGGCATCAAATCCAGGGACCACTTACATTGAGGCAAAAAATCCAGGGACCCATGACACTGAGGCATCAAATCAAGGGCCGCTGAGACTGATGCATCAAATCCAGGGACCACTTACACTGAGGCACCAAATCCAGTGTCCCCTTACACTGAGACACCAATTCCAGGGACCACTTACACTGAGGCACCAAATCCAGGGACCCCTTAAACTGAGACACCAAATAGAGGGACCCCTTACACTGAGGCATCAAATCTAGGGACCACTTACAGTGAGGCACCAAATCCAGGGATCCCTTGCACTGAGACTTCAAATCCAGGGACCCCTTACACTGCGGCACAAAATCCAGGGACCGCTTACACTGAAACACCAAATCTAGGGACCCTTTACACTGAGACTCCAAATCCAGGGACTCCTTCCACTGCGGTATCAAATCCAGGGTCCCCTTACACTGAGGCAACAAATCCAGGCAACCCTTACAATGCGACATCAAATCCATGGACCCCTTACAATGAGGTATCAAATCCAGGGACCCCTTACATTGAGATACCAAATCCAGGGATCCCTAACACTGCCGCACCATATCCCGGGACCCCTTACACTGAGGCATCAAATCAAGGGACCTCTCACACTGAGGCATCAAATCAAGGGTCTCCTGACACTGAGGCATCAAATACTGGGATGCCTTCGACTGAGGCATCAAATCCATGGATCCATTACACTGAGGCACCAAATCCAGGGACCACTTACACTGAGACAGCAAATCCAGGGACCCCTTACACTGCCGCACCATATCCCGGGACCCCTTACACTGAGGCATCAAATCAAGGGACCTCTCACACAGAGGCATCAAATCAAGGGTCTCCTGACACTGAGGCATCAAATACTGGGATGCCTTAGACTGAGGCATCAAATCCATGGATCCCTTACACTGAGGCACCAAATCCAGGGACCACTTACACTGATACATCAAATCCAGGGACCCCTTACACTGCCGCACCATATCCCGGGACCCCTTACACTGAGGCATCAAATCAAGGGACCTCTCACACAGAGGCATCAAATCAAGGGTCTCCTGACACTGAGGCATCAAATACTGGGATGCCTTAGACTGAGGCATCAAATCCATGGATCCCTTACACTGAGGCACCAAATCCAGGGACCACTTACACTGATACATCAAATCCAGGGACGCCTGTCACTGAGGCATCAAATCGAGGGACCCCTTACACTGAGGCATCAAATCGAGGGACCCCTTACACTGAGGCATCAAATCCATGTACCCCTTATACTGAGACAAAAAATCGAGGGACCCCATATACTTGGGCACCAAATCCAGTGACCCCTGACACTGTGGCATCAAATCCAAGGACTACTTACACTGAGATACTAAATCCAGGGACCCCCTACACTGAGGCAGCAAATCAAGGGACCCCTTACACTGACGGATCAATTCCAGGGAGCCCTTACACTGAGGCACAAAATCCATGCACCCCTTACACAGAGACTCCAAACCAGGAACCCCTTACCCGGAGGCACCAAATCCAGGGACCCCATAGTCTGAGACATCAAATCCAGGGACCCCTGACACTGAGGCATCACATGCTGGGATGCCTTCCACTGAGGCATCAAATCCAGGGACACCTTCCACTGAGGCATCAAATGTAGGGACCCATTTAACTGAGACACCAAATCGAGCGACCCCTTACATTGAGGCATCAAATCCAGGGATCCCTGTCACTGAGATACCAAATCCAGGGACCACTGACACAGAGGCATCAAATCCAGGGACCCCTGACATTGAGGCATAAAATCCAGGGACCGCTTACACTGAGGCATCAAATACTGGGATGCCTTACACTGAGGGACCAAATCCAGGGACCCCTTAAACTGAGGCATCAAATCCAGGGACCCCTTACTCTGCGACATCAAATCCATTGTTCCCTTAAACTGAGGCACCATATCCAGGGACCCCTTACACTGAGGCGTCAAATCCAGGGACCCCTTGCACAGAGCCACCAAATCCAAGGACGCCTTGCACTGAAACATCAAATCCAAGTCCCCTGACACTGAAGCACCAAATCTAGGGACCCATTACACTGAGGCATCAAATCCAGGGAGACTTACACTGATGCATCAAATCCAGGGACCAGTTACACTGAGACACCAAACCCTGGAACCCCTTACACTGAGGTATCAAAACCAGGGAGCCCTAACACTGAGATACCATATCGAGGGACTCCATACAATGAGACACCAAATCCAGGGACCCATTTAACTGAGACACCAAATCGAGCGACACCTTACATTGACGCATCAAATCCAGGGACCCCTGTCACTGAGATACCAAATCCAGGGACCACTGACACAGAGGCATCAAATCAAGGGATCCCTGTCACTGAGGCATCAAATACTGGGATGCCTGACACTGAGGCACAAAATCCAGGGACCCCTTACACTGCGGCATCAAATCCAGGGACCCCTGACACTGAGACACCAAATCCAGGGACCCCTTACACTGCGGCATCAAATCCAGGGACCCCTGACACTGAGGCATCAAATTCTGGGATGCCTGACACTGAGGCACAAAATCCAGGGACCCCTTAAGCTGAGGCATCAAATCCAGGGACCCCTTACACTGAGGCATCAAATTATTGGACCTCATAATCTGATACATTAAATCCAGGGACCCCTTACACTGAGGCATCAAATCCAGGGACCCCTTACACTGAGACACCAAATCCAGGGACCCCTTACACTGCGGCATCAAATCCAAGGACCCCTGACACTGAGGCATCAAATACTGGGATGCCTGACACTGAGGCACAAAATCCAGGGACCCCTTAAGCTGAGGCATCAAATCCAGGGACCCCTTACACTGAGGCATCAAATCCAGGGACCTCTTGCACAGAGCCACCAAATTCAAGGACGCCTTGCACTGAGATATCAAATCCAGGTCCACTTACACTGAGGCACCAAATCCAGGGAGCCCTTACATCGAGGCATCAAATCCAGGGACCCCTTACACTGAGGAATCAAATCCAGGGACCCCTTACACTGAGGCATCTAATCCAGTGACCCCTGACACTGAGGCACCAAATCCAGGGACCACTTACACTGAATCATCAAATCCAGGGACAGCTTCCGCTGAGGCATCAAATCCAGGGACCCATTTAACTGAGACGCCAAATCGAGCGAACACTTACATTGAGGCATCATAACCAGGGAGCCCTTACACTGAGACACCAAATCAAGGGACCCATTGTACTGAAGCAACAAATCCATGGACCACTTGCACTGAGGCATCAAATCCAGGGACACCTAACACTGAGACACCAAATCCAGGAACCCCTTACACTGAGGCATCAAATCCAGGGACCCATTACACTGAGGCATCAAATCCAAGGGACCCCGAACACTGAGGCATCAAATCCCGGGTCCCCTTAAACTGAGGCACAAAATCCTGGGACCCCTTACACTGAGACACCATTCCATGGACCCCTTATACTGAGGCATCAAATCCAGAGACCCATTACATTGAGCCATCAAATCCAGGGACCCCATTCACTGTGACACCAATCATGGGACCCATTGCACTGAAGCTACAAATCCAGGGACCCCTTACACTGAGGCATAAAATCCAGGGACCCCTTACACTAAGGTATCAAATCCACGGACGCCTTATACTGAGACACCAAATCGAGGGACTCCTTACACTGAGGTATCAAATCGAGGGACACCTTACACTGAGGCATCAAATCGAGGGAACACTTACACTGAGGCATCATATCCTGGGACCCCTTGCACTGAGACACCAAATCCAGCGTCCCCTTACACTTGGACACCAAATCCAGCGACCCCTGAAACTGTGGCATCAAATCCAAGGACCCCTTACACTGAGATACTAAATCCAGGGACCCCCTACACTGAGGCACCAAATCCAGCGACCCCTTACACTGAGGGTTCAAATCAAGGGACCCCTTACACTGAGGGTTCAAATCCAGGGAGCCCTTACACTGAGGCACCAAATCCATGGACCCCTTACACAGAGACTTTAAACCAGGAACCCCTTACACTGAGGCACCAAATCCAGGGACCCCTAAATCTGAGACATCAAATCCCGGTACCATTACACTGAGGGACAAAATCCAGGGAACCCTTAAACTGAGGCATCAAATCCAGGGACCCCTTACTCTGCGACATCAAATCCATTGTTCCCTTATACTGAGGCACCATATCCAGGGACCCCTTGAATTGAGGCGTCAAATCCAGGGACCCCTTGCACAGAGCCACCAAATCCAAGGACACCTTGCACTGAGACATCAAATCCAGGTCCCCTGACACTGAGGCACCAAATCCAGGGACCCCTTACACTGAGGCATCAAATCCAGGGACCCATTACACTGAGGCATCAAATCCAGGGAGACTTACACTGATGCATCAAATGCAGGGAGTAGTTACACTGAGACACCAAACCCTGGAACCCCTTACACTGAGGTAACAAAACCAGGGAGCCCTAACACTGAGACACCATATCGAGGGACTCCATACAATGAGACACCAAATCCAGGGACCCCTTAAACTGAGGCATTAAATCCAGGGACACCTTCCACTGAGGCATCAAATTTAGGGACCCATTTAACTGAGACACCAAATCAAGCGACCCCTTACATTGAGGCATCAAATCCAGGGACCCCTATCACTGAGACACCAAATCCAGGAACCACTGACATTGAGGCATCAAATCAAGGGACCCCTTACACTGAAGCATCAAATCCAGGGACATCTAACACTGAGGCATCAAAGCGAGGGACCACTTACACGGAGGCATCAAATCCATGGACCACTTACACTGAGGCATCAAATCCAGGGACCCCTAACACTGAGGCATCAAATCCAGGGACCCCTTACTCTGAGGCACAAAATCCAGGGACCCCTTACACTGAGACACCAAATCCAGGGACCCCTTGCACTGAGGCATCAAAACCAGGGACCCATTACATTGAGGCATCAAATGCAAGGACCCCTTTCACTGAGGCACCAAAACCTGGGACCAATTACACTGAAGCAACAAATCCTGGTAGCACCTACACTGAGGCCTCAAATCCAGGGACCACTTACACTGAGGCATCAAATCCCGGGAACCCTTAAACTGAGGAATCAAATCTAGGGGCCCCTTACACTGAGGAATCTAATCCAGTGATCCCTTACACTGAGGCACCAAATCCAGGGAACCCTTACACTGAGGCACAAAATCCAAAGACCCCTTCCACTGATGCATCAAATCCAGGGAACCCTTACACTGAGGCATCAAATCCAGGTGAGCCCTAACACAGGTGCATCAAATCCAGGGACCAGTTACACTGAGACACCAAATCCAGGAACCACATGCACTGAGGCATCAAATCCAGGGACCCCTTACATTGAGGCAAAAAAATCCAGGGACCCATGACACTGAGGCATCAAATCGAGGGCCGCTGAGACTGATGCATCAAATCCAGGGACCACTTACACTGAGGCACCAAATCCAGGGTCCCCTTACACTGAGACACCAATTCCAGGGACCACTTACAATGAGGCACCAAATCCAGGGACCCCTTAAACTGAGACACCAAATAGAGGGACCCCTTACACTGAGGCATCAAATCCAAGGACACCTTACACTGAGGCCTCAAATCCAGGGACCCTTTACACTGAGGCATCAAATCCATGGACCCCTTACACTGAGACTTCAAATCCAGGGACCCCTTACACTGCGGCACAAAATCCAGGGACCGCTTACACTGATACACCAAATCCAGGGACCCCTTACACTGAGACGTCAAATCCAGGGACCCGTGACACTGAGGCATCAAATACTGGGATGCCTTGCACTGAGGGACCAAATCCACGGAACCCCTTAAACTGAGGCATCAAATCCAGGGACCCCTTACTCTGAGACATCAAATCCAGTCACACCAAATCCATGGACCCCTTACACTGATGCGTCAAATCCTGGGACCACTTACACTGAGACAGCAAATCCAGGGACCCCTTACACTGCCGCACCAAATCCCGGGACCCCTTACACTGAGGCATCAAATCAAGGGACCTCTCACACTGAGGCATCAAATCAAGGGACTCCTGACACTGAGGCATCAAATACTGGGATGCCTTAGACTGAGGCATCAAATCCATGGATCCCTTACACTGAGGCACCAAATCCAGGGACCACTTACACTGAGGCACCAAATCCAGGGACCTCTTGCACAGATTCACCAAATCCAAGGACGCCTTGCATTGAGACATCAAATCCAGGTCCCCTAACACTGAAGCACCAAATCCAGGGAGCCCTTAAATCGAGGCACCAACTCCAGGGACCCCTTACACTGAGGCGTCAAATCCAGGGACCCCTTACACTGAGACACCAAATCCAGGGACCCCTTACACTGAGACATCAAATCCAGGGACCACGCACACTGAGACGCCAAATCCAGGGACCACTTGCACTGAGACGTCAAATCCAGGGACCCCTTACACTGAGGAATCGAATCCAGTGACCCCTTACCCTGAGGCACCAAATCCATGGAACCCTTACACTGAGGCTCAAAATCAGGGGATCCCTTACACTGATGCATCAAATCCAGGGAGCCCTTACACTGAGGCATCAAATCCAGGGAACCCTTAAACTGAGGCATCAAATCTAGGGGCCCCTTACACTGAGGAATCTAATCCAGTGATCCCTTACACTGAGGCACCAAATCCAGGGAACCCTTACACTGAGGCACAAAATCCAGAGACCCCTTCCACTGATGCATCAAATCCAGGGAACCCTTACACTGAGGCATCAAATCCAGGTGAGCCCTAACACAGGTGCATCAAATCCAGGGACCAGTTACACTGAGGCACCAAATCCAGGGTCCCCTTACACTGAGACACCAATTCCAGGGACCACTTACACTGAGGCACCAAATCAAGGGACCCCTTAAACTGAGACACCAAATAGAGGGACCCCTTACACTGAGGCATCAAATCCAGGTGAGCCCTAACACAGGTGCATCAAATCCAGGGACCAGTTACACTGAGGCACCAAATCCAGGGTCCCCTTACACTGAGACACCAAATCCAGGGATCCCTTACACTGAGGCACCAAATCCAGGGACCCCTTACACTGAAGCATCAAATCCGTGTACCCCTTACACTGAGACAACAAATCGAGGGTACCCCTTACACTTGGACACCACATTCAGTGACTCCTGACATTGTGGTATAAAATCCAAGGACACCTTACACTGAGATACTAAATCCAGGAAACCCCTAAACTGAGGCACAAATCCAGGGACCCCTTACACTGAGACATCAAATCCAGGGACACCTTACACTGAGGCATCAAATCCAGGGACCCCTTACACTGAGGCATCAAATCCAGGGACTCCTTATACTGAGGCATCAAATCAAGGGACCACTCACACTGAGGCATCAAATCCATGGACCCCTTACACTGCGGCACAAAATCCAGGGACCGCTTACACTGATACACCAAATCTAGGGACCCCTTACACTGAGACTCCAAATCCAGGGACTCCTTCCACTGCGGTATCAAATCCACGGTCCCCTTACACTGAGGCAACAAATCGAGGCAACCCTTACAATGCGACATCAAATCCATGGACCCCTTACAATGAGGTATCAAATCCAGGGACCCGTTACATTTAGATACCAAATCCAGGGATCCCTAACACTGAGACAACAAATCCAGTCACACCAAATCCATTGACCCCTTACACTGATGCGTCAAATCCTGGGACCACTTACACTGAGACAGCAAATCCAGGGACCCCTTACACTGCCGCACCAAATCCCGGGACCCCTTACACTGAGGCATCAAATCAAGGGACCTCTCACACTGAGGCATCAAATCAAGGGACTCCTGACACTGAGGCATCAAATACTGGGATGCCTTAGACTGAGGCATCAAATCCATGGATCCCTTACACTGAGGCACCAAATCCAGGGACCACTTACACTGAGGCACCAAATCCAGGGACCTCTTGCACAGATCCACCAAATCCAAGGACGCCTTGCATTGAGACATCAAATCCAGGTCCCCAAACACTGAAGTACCAAATCCAGGAAGCCCTTAAATCGAGGCACCAACTCCAGGGACCCCTTACACTGAGACACCAAATCCAGGGACCCCTTACACTGAGACATCAAATCCAGGGACCACGCACACTGAGACGCCAAATCCAGGGACCACTTGCACTGAGACATCAAATCCAGGGACCCCTTACACTGAGGCATCAAATCCAGGGACCCCTTACACTGAGGAATCGAATCCAGTGACCCCTTACCCTGAGGCACCAAATCCATGGAACCCTTACACTGAGGCTCAAAATCAATGGATCCCTTACACTGATGCATCAAATCCAGGGAGCCCTTACACTGAGGCATCAAATCCAGAGAGCCCGAACAAAGATGCATCAAATCCAGGGACCCCTTACACTGAGACACCAAATCCAGGAACCACTTACACTGAGACATTAAATCCAGGGACCCCATACACTGAGGCATAAAATCCAGGGACCCCTTACACTAAGGCATCAAATCCACGGACTCCTTATACTGGGACACCAAATCGAGGGACCCCTTCCACTGAGGCATCAAATCCAGGGACCCCATCCACTGAGGCATCAAATCCAGAGAGCCCTTACAAAGATGCATCAAATCCAGGGACACCTTACACTGAGACACCAAATTCAGGCACACCAAATCCATGGACCCCTTACACTGAGGCGTCAAATCCAGGGACCCCTTACACTGAGACGCCAAATCCAGGGACCCCTTACACTGAGACATCAAATCCAGGGACCAGTTACATTGAGACACCAAATCCAGGAACCACTTGCACTGAGGCATCAAATCCAGGGACCCCTTACATTGAGGCATCAAATCCAGGGACCAGTTAAACTGAGAAACCAAAACCAGGAACCCCTTACACTGAGGCATCAAATCCAGGGACCCCTTACACTGAGGCATCAAATCCAGGGTCCCCTTACACTGAGGCATCAAATCCCGGGAAGCTTTACACTGAGGAACCAAATGCAGTGACCCCTTAAACTGAGGCATCAAATCCAGGGACCTCTTACTCTGAGACATCAAATCCATGGATCCCTTACACTGAGGCACAAAATCCAGGGAGCCCTTAAATCGAGGCACCAAATCCAGGGACCCATTAAACTGAGGCATCAAATCCAGGGACACCTTCCGCTGAGGCATCAAATCCATGGACCCATTTAACTGAGACACCAAATCGAGCGAACCCTTACATTGAGGCATCAAAACCAGGGACCCCTTTCACTGGGACACCAAATCCTGGGACCCAAAACACAAGCTACAAATCCAGGTAGCACGTACACTGAGGCCTCAAATCCAGGGACCCCTTACACTGAGGCATCAAATCCACGGACCCATTTTACCGAGATACTAAATCCAGGGACCCGCTACACTGAGGCACTAAATCCAGGGACCCCTTACACTGAGACACCAAATCCAGGCACACCAAATCAATGGACCCCTTACACTAAGGCGTCAAATCCAGGGACCCCTTACACTGCCGCACCAAATCCCGGGATACCTTAAAATGTGGCATCAAATCCAGGGACCCCTTACACTGGGACATCAAATGCAGGGACCACGCACACTGAGACACCAAATCCAGGGACCCCTTACACTGAGGCATCAAATCCCGGGACCCCTTAAACTGAGGCATCAAATCTAGTGACCCCTTACACTGAGGAATCTAATCCAGTGACCCCTTACACTGAGGAACCAAATCCAGGGAACCCTTACACTGAGACACTAAATCGAGGGACCCCTGACACTGTGGCATCAAATCCAAGGACCCCTTACACTGAGATACTAAATCCAGGGACCCCCTACACTGAGGCACCAAATCCAGGGACCCCTTACACTGAGGGATCAAATCCAGGGAGCCCTTACACTGAGGCATCAAATCCAGGGACCCAATAATCAGAGACATCAAATCCAGGGACCCCTTACACTGAGTCATCAAATCCCGGGACCCCTTGCACTGAGACACCAAATCCAGGTACACCTGACACGGAGGCATCAAATTAAGGGACCCCTTACACTGAGGCATCAATTCCCCGGACGCTTTAAACTGAGACATCAAATCCAGGGACCCCTGACAGTGAGGCATCAAATTCTGGGATGCCTTACACTGAGGGACCAAATCCATGGATCCCTTACACTGAGGCACCAAATCCAGGGACCCCTTACAGTGAGGGATCAAATCCAGGGACCCCTTGCACAGTGCCACCAAATCCAAGGACGCCTTGCACTGAGACATCAAATCCAGGTCCTCTTACACTGAGGCACCAAATCCAGGGAGCGCTTAGATCGAGGCACCAAATCCAGGGACCCCTTACACTGAGGCATCAAATCCAGGGACCCCTTACACTGAGGCATCAAATCCAGGGACCACTTACACTGAGGCATCAAATCCCGGGAACCCTTAAACTGAGGCATCAAATCTAGGGGCCCCTTACACTGAGGAATCTAATCCAGTGATCCCTTACACTGAGGCACCAAATCCAGGGAACCCTTACACTGAGGCACAAAATCCAGAGACCCCTTCCACTGATGCATCAAATCCAGGGAACCCTTACACTGAGGCATCAAATCCAGGTGAGCCCTAACACAGGTGCATCAAATCCAGGGACCAGTTACACTGAGGCAACAAATCCAGGGTCCCCTTACACTGAGACACCAATTCCAGGGACCACTTACACTGAGGCACCAAATCCAGGGACCCCTTAAACTGAGACACCACATAGAGGGACCCCTTACACTGAGGCATCAAATCCAGGTGAGCCCAAACACAGGTGCATCAAATCCAGGGACCAGTTACACTGAGGCACCAAATCCAGGGTCCCCTTACACTGAGACACCAAATCCAGGGATCCCTTACACTGAGGCACCAAATCCAGGGACCCCTTACACTGAAGCATCAAATCCGTGTACCCCTTACACTGAGACAACAAATCGAGGGTACCCCTTACACTTGGACACCACATTCAGTGACTCCTGACATTGTGGTATCAAATCCAAGGACAACTTACACTGAGATACTAAATCCAGGAAACCCCTAAACTGAGGCACCAAATCCAGGGACCCCTTACACTGAGACATCAAATCCAGGGACACCTTACACTGAGGCATCAAATCCAGGGACCCCTTACACTGAGGCATCAAATCCAGGGACTCCTTATACTGAGGCATCAAATCAAGGGACCACTCACACTGAGGCATCAAATCCATGGACCCCTTACACTGAGACTTCAAATCCAGGGACCCCTTACACTGCGGTACAAAATCCAGGGACCGCTTACACTGATACACCAAATCTAGGGACCCCTTACACTGAGACTCCAAATCCAGGGACTCCTTCCACTGCGGTATCAAATCCAGGGTCCCCTTACACTGAGGCAACAAATCCAGGCAACCCTTACAATGCGGCATCAAATCCATGGACCCCTTGCAATGAGGTATCAAATCCAGGGACCCCTTACATTGAGATACCAAATCCAGGGATCCCTAACACTGATGCGTAAATCCTGGGACCACTTACACTGAGACAGCAAATCCAGGGACCCCTTACACTGCCGCACTAAATCCCGGGACCCCTTACACTGAGGCATCAAATCAAGGGACCTCTCACACTGAGGCATCAAATCAAGGGACTCCTGACACTGAGGCATCAAATACTGGGATGCCTTAGACTGAGGCATCAAATCCATGGATCCCTTACACTGAGGCACCAAATCCAGGGACCACTTACACTGAGGCACCAAATCCAGGGACCTCTTGCACAGATCCACCAAATCCAAGGACGCCTTGCATTGAGACATCAAATCCAGGTCCCCTTACACTGAGGCACCAAATCCAGGGAGCCCTTAAATCGAGGCACAAACTCCAGGGACCCCTTACACTGAGGCGTCAAATCCAGGGAACCCTTACACTGAGACACCAAATCCAGCGACCCCTTGCACTGAGACATCAAATCCAGGGACCACGCACACTGAGACGCCAAATCCAGGGACCACTTGCACTGAGTCATCAAATCCAGGGACCCCTTACAGTGAGGCATCAAATCCAGGGACTCCTTACACTGAGGAATCTACTCCAGTGACCCCTTACCCTGAGGCACCAAATCCAGGGAACCCTTACACTGAGGCTCAAAATCAAGGGATCCCTTACACTGATGCATCAAATCCAGGGAGCCCTTACACTGAGGCATCAAATCCAGGGAGCCCTTACACTGAGGCATCAAATCCAGGGAGCCCTAACAAAGATGCATCAAATCCAAGGACCAGTTACACTGAGACACCAAATCCAGGAACCACTTGTAATGAGGCATCAAATCCAGGGACCCCTTACATTGAGGCAAAAAATGCAGGGACCCCTTACACTGAGGCATCAAATCCAGGGACCCCTTTCACTGAGGCATCAATACCAGGGACCTCTTGCACAGAGCCACCAAATCCAAAGGACGCCTTGCACTGAGATATCAAATCCAGGTCCACTTACACTGAGGCACCAAATCCAGGGAGCCCTTACATCGAGGCATCAAATCCAGGGACCCCTTACACTGAGGCATCAAATCCAGGGACCCCTTACACTGAGGCATCAAATCCAGGGACCACTTACACTGAGGTATCAAAACCAGGGAGACTTAACACTGAGACACCATATCGAGGGACTAAATACAATGAGACACCAAATCCAGGGATCCCTTAAACTGAGGCATCAAATCCAGGGACACCTTCCACTGAGGCATCAAATCCAGGGACCCCTTACACTGAGGCATCAAATCCAGGGACCCCTTACACTGAGGTATCAAAACCAGGGAGACCTAACACTGAGACACCATATCGAGGGACTAAATACAATGAGACACCAAATCCAGGGATCCCTTAAACTGAGGCATCAAACCCAGCTACCACTTGCACTGAGGCATAAAATCCAGGGACCCCTTACACTAAGGCATCAAATCCACGGACTCCTTATACTGGGACACCAAATCGAGGGACCCCTTCCACTGAGGCATCAAATCGAGGGACCCGTTACACTGAGGCACCAAATCCAGTGACCCCTGACACTCTGGCATCAAATCCGTGTAGCCCTTACACTGAGATACTAAATCCAGGGACACCCTACACTGAGGCACCAAATCCAGGGACCCCTTACACTGAGGGATCAAATCCAGGGAGCCCTTACACTGAGACATCAAATCCGGGGACCTCTGACACTGAGGCATCAAATACTGGGATGCCTTACACTGAGGGACCAAATCCAGGGACCCCTTAATCTGAGGCATCAAATCCAGGAACCCCTTCCTCTGAGATATCAAATCCATGGATCCCTTACACTGAGGCACCAAATCCAGGGACCCCTTGCACTGAGGCATCAAATCCAGGGACCCCTTACACTGCCGCACCATTTCCCGGGAACCCTTAAAATGAGGCATCAAATCCAGGGACCCCTTACACTGAGACATCAAATCCAGGGACCACGCACACTGAGACACCAAATCCAGGCACCACTTCCACTGAGACATCAAATCCAGGGACCCCTTACAATGAGGCATCAAATCCAGGGACCCCTTACACTGATACACCAAATCCAGGGACCCATGACACTGAGGCATCAAATCGAGGGCCGCTGAGACTGATGCACCAAATCCGGGGACCACTTACACTGAGGCACCAAATCCAGGGTCCCCTGACACTGAGACACCAAATCCAGGGACACTTACACTGAGGAACCAAATCCAGGGACCCCTTACACTGAAGCACCTAATCCAGGGACCCCTAACACTGAGGCAGCAAATCCAGGGACCACTTCCACTGAGGCACCAAATCCAGGGACCCCAGTCACTGAGACACGAAATCGAGGGACCCCTTACACTGAGACACCAACTCCAGGGACCCATGACACTGAAGCAACAAATCTATGGACCACTTACACTGAGTCATCAAATACAAGGACTCCATACTGTGAGGTATAAAATCCAGGGACTCCTTACACTGAGACACCAAATCGAGGGCTCCTTTACACTGAGACGCCAAATCCAGGGACCCCTTACACTGAGCCATCAAATCCAGGGACCACTTGCACTGAGGCATCAAATCCAGTGACCCCTTTCACTGAGGCACCAAATCGAGGGACCCCTTACATTGAGACACCAAATCCAGGGACCCCTTACACTGTGGCATCAAATCCAGGCATCCCTGTCACTGAGGCTTCAAATACAGCGACCCCTTTCTCTGAGAAACAAAATCCAGGGCCCCTTACACTGGGGCACCAAAACTAGGGAACCCTTGCACAGAGATATCAAATCCAGGCACACCTTACATTGAGGCAAAAAATCCAGGGACCACAAACACTGAGGCATCAAATCCAGGGCCCCTGACACTGAGGCTTCAAATCCAGGGATCCCTTACACTGATGCATCAAATCCAGGGACCACTTGCATTAAGATACCAAATACAGGAACCCCTTACACTGATGCACCAAATCCAGGGAGCCCTTACATCGAGGCATCAAATCCAGGGACCCCTTGCACTGAGACATCAAATCCAGGGACCTCTTACAATGAGGCATCAAATCCAGGGACCCCTTAAACTGAGGCATCAAATATAGGGACCAGTTACTCAGAGGCACCAAATTCAGGGACCACTTAGATTGAGGCATCTAATCCAGGGACCCCTTACACTGAGGCACCAAATCCAGGGACCCCTTTCACTGAGGCATCAAATCCAGCGACCACTTGCACTGAGACACCAAATCCACGGACCCCTTACACTGAGACATCAAATCCCGGGACCACTTGCACTGAGGCATCAAATCCGGGGTCCCCTTGCACTGAGACATCAAATCCATGGAGCCCTTACACTGAGGCATCAAATCAAGGGACCACTCACACTGAGGCATCAAATCCAGGGACCCCTTGTACTGAGGCATCAAATCCAGGGACTCGTTACACTGAGGCATCAAATCCAGCAACGCCTAACACTGAGGCATGAAATCTAGGGACAGCTTACACTGAGACATTAAATCCAGGGACCCCTTCTACTGAGGCATCAAATCCAGGGACCCCTTACACTGAGGCATCAAATCCAGGGACCCCTTATTCTGAGGCATCAAATCCAGGGACCACTTGCGATGAGACACCAAATCCAGGGACCCCTTACACTGCGGCACCAAATCACGGGACCCCTTAAACTGAGGCATCAAATCCAGGGTCCCCTTGCACTGAGACATCAAATCAATGGAGCCCTTACACTGAGACATCAAATCCAGGGACCGCTTACATTGAGGCATCAAATGCAGGGACCTCTTACACTGAGGCATCAAATCAAGGGACCACTCACACTGAGGCATCAAATCCAGGGACCCCTTATTCTGAGGCATCAAATCCAGGGACCACACACACTGAGACACCAAATCCAGGGACAACTTACAGTGAGACATCAAATCCAGGGACCCCTTATACTGAGACATCAAATCCAGATACACCTTACACTGAGGCATCAAATCCAGGGACCCCTTACACTGAGACACAAAATCCAGGGACCTCTTACATTGAGGCATCAAATCCAGGGAACACTTATACTGAGGCATCAAATCAAGGACCACTCACACTGAGGCATCAAATCCATGGACCCCTTACACTGAGACCTCAAATCCAGGGACCCCTTACACTGAGGCACAAAGTCCAGGGACCCCTTCCACTGCGGTATCAAATCCAGGGACCCCTTACACTGAGGCACCAAATCCAGGCAACCCTTACAATGAGACATCAAATCCATGGACCACTTACAATGAGGCATGAAATCCAGGGACCCCTTACACTGAGACACCATATCCAGGGAACCCCTGCACTGATACACCAAATCCATGGACCGCTTACACTGAGACACCAATTCGAGGGAACCCTTACACTGAGACACCAAATCTAGGGACCAATTACACTGAGGCACCAAATCCAGGGACCCCATACACTGAGGTATCAAATACAAGGACCTCTTACACTGAGGCAGCAAATTGAGGGACCCCTTACATTGAGACACCAAATCGAGGGACCCCTTACACTGAGACACCAAATCGAGGGACGTCTTACAATGAGGCATCAAATCGAGGAACCCCTTACACTGAGACACCATATCCAGCGACAACTTACACTGAGATACCAAATCCACGGACCCCTAACACTGAGACAACAAATCCAGGCACACCAAATCCATGGACCCTTTACACTGAGGCGTCAAATCCAGGGACCACTTACACTGAGACACCAAATCCAGGGACCCCTTACACTGCCGCACCAAATCCCGGGACCCCTTACACTGAGGCATCAAATCCAGGGACCACGCACACTGACACACCAAATCCAGGGACCACTTGCACTGAGGCATCATATCTAGGGACACCTTACACTGAGACATCAAATCCAGGGACCCCTTACACTGAGGTTTCGTATCCAGGGACTCCTGACACTGAGGCATCAAATCAAGTGACCACTCACACTGAGGCATCAAATCAAGGGACTCCTGACACTGAGGCACCAAATCCAGGGACCACTTACACTGAGGTACCAAATCGATGGACAACTTACACTGAGACACCAAATCCAGGGACCCCTAACACTGAGACATCAAATCCAGGGACTCCTTACACTGAGGCAGCAAATATTGAGACCACTTACTCAGAGGCATCAAATACAGGAACCCCTTACACTGATGCACCAAATCCAGGGACCCCTTGCGCTGAGGCATCCAGTCCAGGGATCATTTACACTGAGACACCACAATCCAATGACCCCTTACACTGAGGCATGAAATCTCGGGACACCTTACACTGAGGCATTAAATCCAGGGACCCCTTTCGCTGAGGCATCAAATCCAGGGACTCCTTACACTGAGACACCAAATCGAGGGACCCCTAACAAAGACACCAAATCGAGGGACCCCTTACACTGAGGCACCAAATCCAGGGATCACTTGCACTGAGGCAACAAATCCAGGGACCCCTTATAGTGAGTCATCAAATCAAGGGGCGCTTACACTGGGACAGCAAATCCACGGAGTCCTTAAACTGAGGCACAAAATTTATGGAACCCTTACACTGAGGCATCAAATCCAGGGACCCCTTACAAAGAGACATCAAATCCAGGGACCCCTTAAACTGAGGCACCAAATCTAGGGACCCCTTCCACTGAGGCATCAAATCCAGGGACCCCTTGCACTGAGACATCAAATCCAGGGACCTCTTACAATGAGGCATCAAATCCAGGGACCACTTACACTGAGACACCAAATCCAGGGACAACAAATCCATGGACCCCTTTCACTGAGGCATCAAATCCAGCGACCACTTGCACTGAGACACCAAATCCACGGACCCCTTACACTGAGACATCAAATCCAGGGACCACTTGCACTGAGACACCAAATCCAGGGACCCCTTACACTGCGGCACCAAATCACGGGACCCCTTAAACTGAGGCATCAAATCCAGGGTCCCCTTGCACTGAGAAATCAAATCCATGGAGCCCTTACACTGAGACATCAAATCCAGGGATCGCTTAAACTGAGGCTTCAAATCAAGGGACCACTCACACTGAGGCATCAAATCCAGGGACCCCTTGTACTGAGGCATCAAATCCAGGGATCCCTTATTCTGAGGCATCAAAGCCAGGGACCACACACACTGAGACACCAAATCCAGGGACAACTTACAGTGAGACATCAAATCCAGGGACCCCTTACACTGAGACACAAAATCTAGTGACCTCTTGACTGAGGCATCAAATCCAGGGAACCCTTATACTGAGGCATCAAATCAAGAGCCCAATCACACTGACGCATCAAATCCAGGGACCCCTTATACTGAGGCATCAAATCAAGGGACCACTCACACTGAGGCATCAAATCCATGGACCCCTTACACTGCGGTATCAAATCCAGGGACCCCTTACACTGAGGCACCAAATCCAGGCAACCCTTACAATGAGACATCAAATCCATGGACCACTTACAATGAGGCATGAAATCCAGGGACCCCTTACACTGAAACACCATATCCAGGGACCCCTTGCACTGATACACCAAATCCATGGACCGCTTACACTGAGACACCAATTCGAGGGAACCCTTACACTGAGGCATCAAATCCAGGAACCCCTTACACTGAGACACCATATCCAGCGACCCCTTACACTGAGGCATCATATCACGGGACCCCTTACACTGAGACATCAAATCAAGGGACCACTCACACTGACGCATCAAATCCAGGGACCTCTTGCACTGACGCATCAAATCCTGGGAACCCTTACACTGAGACACCAAATCCAGGGACTCCTTACACTGAGGCATCAAATCCAGGGACCCCTTACACTGAGACATCAAATCAAGGGACCAATCACACTGAGGCATCAAATCCAGGGTCTCCTTAAACTGAGGTCTCAAATCCAGGGACCACTTAAACTGAGACAGCAAATCCAGGGACTCCTTGCACTGAGACACCAAATCCAGGGACCCCTTAAACTGAGACATCAAATCAAGGGACCACTCACACTGGGACAGCAAATCCAATGAGTCCTTAAACTGAGGCACAAAATTTATGGAACCCTTACACTGAGGCATCAAATCCAGGGACCCCTTACAAAGAGACATCAAATCCACGGACCCCTTACACTGAGGCACCAAGTCCAGGGACCCCTTACACTGAGGCACCAAATCCAGGGACCCCTTACACTGAGGCATCAAATCCTGGGACCCCTTAAACTGAGGCAACAAATCTAGGGGGCCCCTTACACTGAGGAATCTAATCCAGTGACCACTTACACTGAGGCACCAAATCCAGGGAACCCTTACATTGAGGCACGAAATCCAGGGACCCCTTACACTGAGGCATCAAATCCAGGGAGCCCTAACACAGATGCATGAAATCCAGGGACCACTTGCACTGAGACACCAAATCCATGAAACCCTTACACTGAGGCACCAAATCCATGGACACCTTACACTGAGACACCAAATCGAGGGACCCCTTACACTGAGACACCAAATCTAGGGACCAATTACACTGAGGCACTGAATCCAGGGACCCCATACACTGAGGTATCAAATCCAGGGACCACTTACACTGAGGCAGCAAATTAAGGGTCCGCTTACACTGAAACACCAAATCGAGGGGACCCTTACACTGATACACCAAATCGAGGGACCTCTGACAATGAGGCATCAAATCCAGGAACCCCTTACACTGAGACATCATAGCCAGCGACCACATACACTGAGATACCAAATCCAGTGACCCCTTACACTGAGACACAAAATACAGGCACATCAAATCCATGGACCACTTTCACTGAGGCGTCAATTCCAGGGACCCCTTACACTGCCGCACCAAATCCCGGGACACCTTAAAATGAGGCATCAAACCCAGGGACCCCTTATACTGAGTCATCAAATCAAGGGGCGCTTACACTGGGACAGCAAATCCACGGACTCCTTACACTGAGGCATCAAATCCAGGTACCCCTTACACTGAGGCATCAAATCCTGGGACCCCTTAAACTGAGGCAACAAATCTAGGTGGCCCCTTACACAGAGGAATTAAATCCAGGGACCAGTTACACTGAGACACCAAATCCAGGGAACACTTGCACTGAGGCATCAAATCCAGGGACCCCATATACTGAGTCATCAAATCAAGGGGCGCTTACACTGGGACAGCAAATCCACGGAGTCCTTACACTGAGGCACAAAATTTATGGAACCCTTACACTGAGGCATCAAATCCAGGGGCCCCTTACACTGAGACATCAAATCCAGGGACCTCTTACACTGAGGCACCAAATCCAGGGACCCCTTACATTGAGGCACCAAATCCAGGGACCCATTACACTGAGGCATCAAATCCTGGGACCCCTTACATTGAGGCACAAAATCCAGGGACCCCTTACACTGAGGTATCAAATCCAGGGACCCCTTACATTGAGGCAAAATATAAGGGACCCATGACACAGAGGCATCAAATCTCAGGGCCGCTGAGACTGAGGCATCAAATCCAGGAAGCCCTTACACTGAGGCATCAAATCCAGGAAGACCTTACACTGAGAAACCAAATCGAGGGTCCCCTTACACTGAGCCACCAAATCCAGGGACCACGTACACTGAATCATCAAATCCATGGAGCCCTTAGACTGAGACATCAAATCCAGGGAACCCTTATACTGAGGCATCAAATCCAGGGACACCTTTCACTGAGACACCAAATCCAGGGACCCCTTACACTGAGGCATCAAATCAAGGGAACAATCACACTGAGGCATCAAATCCAGGGACTCCTTAAACTGAGGCATCAAATCCAGGGTCCACTTACACTGAGGCACCAAATCC
This sequence comes from Pristiophorus japonicus, assembly GCF_044704955.1. Taxonomy (NCBI): domain Eukaryota; kingdom Metazoa; phylum Chordata; class Chondrichthyes; family Pristiophoridae; genus Pristiophorus; species Pristiophorus japonicus. The sequence goes on along the minus strand of NW_027252668.1, from coordinate 11,720,307 downwards.
AGGGAACCCTGACAATGGGGCATAAAATCCACGGACCCCTTACACTGAGACATCAAATTCAGGGACCCCTTACGCTGAGGCACAAAATACAGGGACCCCTTACACTGAGACACCAAATCGAGGGACCCCTTACACTGAGACACCAAATCGAGGGACCCCTTACACTGAGACTCCAAATGCAGGGACCTCTTACACTGAGACATCAAATCCAGGGACCTCTTACAATGAGGCATTAAATCCAGGTACCCCTTACACTGATACACCATATACAGCGACCACTTACACTGAGACACCAAATCCTGGGACCATTTACACTGAGACACCAAATCCAGGCACAACAAATCCATGAACCCCTGACACTAATCCATCAAATATAGGGACCACTTACTCAGAGGCACCAAATCCAGGGACCACTTATAGTGAGGCATCAAATCCAGTGACACCTTAAACTGAGGCACCAAATCCAGGGACCCCTGACACTGAGGCATCAAATCCAGGGACTCCTTGCAATGAGACACCAAATCCAGGGACCCCTTACACTGAGACATTAAATCCAGAGAACCCTTATACTGAGGCAGCAAATCCATGGAACCCTTACACTGAGACATCAAATCCAGGGACTCCTGACATTGAGACACCATATCCAGGGACACCAAATCCATGGACCACTTACACTGAGGGATCAAATCTAGGGACCACTTACTCAGAGGATGCAAATACAGGGTCCACTTACACTGAGGCATCAAATCCAGGGACTCCTTACACTGAGACACCAAATCGAGGGACCCCTAACACAGACACCAAATCTTGGGACCCCTTACACTGAGACACCAAATTGAGGGACCCTTTACACTAAGGCACCAAATCGAGGGACCCCTTACACTGAGACACCAAATTGAGGGACCCCTTACATGAGGCACCAAATCCAGGGACCCCTTACACTGAGGCATCAAATCACGGGACCCCTTACACTGAGGCATCAAATATAGGGACCACTTACTCAGAGGCATCAAATGCAGGGGCGACGCACACTGAGACATCAAATCCAGGGACCCTTACACTTAGGCACCAAATCAAGGGACCCCTTACACTGAGGCTTCAAATCCAGGGATCACTTGCACTGAGGCATCAAATCCAGGGACCCCTTATAGTGAGTCATCAAATCAAGGGGCGCTTACACTGGGACAGCAAATCCACGGATACCTTACACTGAGGCACAAAATTTATGGAACCCTTACACTGAAGCATCAAATCCAGGGACCCCTTACACTGAGACATCAAATCCGGGGACCTCTTACACTGAGGCACCAAATCCAGGGAACCCTTACATTGAGGCACAAAATCCAGGGACCCCTGACATTGAGGCAAAAGATCCAGGGACCCATGACACTGAGGCGTTAAATCGAGGGCCGCTGAGACGGAGGCATCAAATCCAGGGATCCCTTACACTGAGACACCAAATCGAGGGACCCCTTACACTGAGGTATCAATTCCCGGGACCCATACACTGACGCATCAAATCCAGGAAGTCCTTACACTGAGAAACCAAATCGAGGGACTCCTTACACTGAGCCACCAAATCCATGGACCCCTGACACTAAGCCATCAAATATAGGGACCACTCACACTGAGGCATCAAATCCAGGTCCTCCTTACATTCAGGCATCGAATCCAGGTTCCACTTACACTGAGGCACCAAATCCAGTGACCCCTGACATTGAGACACCAAATACAGGGACCACATTCACTGAGGCATCAAATCCAGCGACCACTTATTCTGAGGCTTCAAATCCAGGGACCCCTTACACTGAGGCATCAAATCCAGGGACCCCTTACACTGAGACACCAAATCCAGGGACCCCTTACACTGAGGCATCAAATCCAGGGACCACTTATTCTGAGGCGTCAAATCCAGGGAACCCTTACACTGAGGCATCAAATCCACGGACCTCTTACACTGAGGCATCAAATCCAGGGACCCCTTACATTCAGGCATCAAATCCAGGTTCCACTTACACTGAGGCACCAAATCCAGTGACCCCTGACACTGAAACACCAAATACAGGGACCACTTTCACTGAGGCATCAAATCCAGGGACCACTTGCACTGAGACACCAAATCCACGGACCCCTTACACTGCGGCACCAAATCCCGGGACCCCTTAAACTGAGGCATCAAATCCATGGAACCCTTACACTGAGACATCAAATCCAGGGACCACTTATTCTGAGGCATCAAATCCAGGGAAACCTTACACTGAGGCATCAAATCCAGGGACTTCTTACACTGAGCCATCAAATCCAGGGACCCCTTGCACTGAGGCATGAAATCTAGGGACACCTTACACTGAGGCATTAAATCCAGGGACCCCTTACACTGAGACACAAAATGAAGGGACCCCTTACACTGAGGCATCAAATCCAGGGACCCCTTACACTGAGGCATCAAATCAAGAGCCCACTCACACTGGGGCATCAAATCCATGGACCCCTTACACTGAGACATCAAATCCAGGGACCCCTTACACTGAGGCACAAAATCGAGGGACCACTTCCACTGCGGTATCAAATCCAGGGAACGCTTACACTGAGGCACCAAGTCCAGGAACTACTTAAACTAAGGCATGAAATCCAGGGACCCCTTAGACTGAGGCACCAAATCCTGGCAACCCTAACAATGAGACATCAAATCCATGTACCCCTTACAATGAGGCATCAAATCCAGGGACCCGTTACACTGAGACACCGTATACATGGACCCCTTACACTGAGACACCAAATCCATGGACACCTTACACTGACACACCAAATCGAGGGACCCCTTACACTGAGACACCAAATCTAGGGACCAATTACACTGAGGCATCAAATCCAGGAACCCCTTACACTGAGACATCATATCCAGCGACCACTTACACTGAGATACCAAATCCAGTGACCCCTTACACTGAGACACCAAATCCAGGCACACCAAATCCATGGACCACTTTCACTGAGGCGTCAATTCCAGGGACCCCTTACACTGCCGCACCAAATCACGGGACCCCTTAAAATGAGGCATCAAACCCAGAGACCCCTTACACTGAGACATCAAATACAGGGACCACGCACACTGAGTCATCAAATCAAGGGGCGCTTACACTGGGACAGCAAATCCACGGACTCCTTACACTGAGGCACAAAATTTATGGAACCCTTACACTGAGGCTTCAAATACAGGGACCCCTTACACTGAGGCACCAAATCCAGGGACCCCTTACACTGAGGCACCAAATCCAGGGACCCCTTACACTGAGGCATCAAATCCAGGGACCCCTTACACTGAGGCACCAAATCCAGGGACCCCTTACACTGAGGCACCAAATCCAGGTATCCCTTACACTGAGGCATCAAATCCTGGGACCCCTTAAACTGAGGCAACAAATCTAGGTGGCCCCTTACACTGAGGAATCTAATCCAGTGACCCCTGACACTGAGGCACCAAATCCAGCGAACCCTGACACAGAGGCACAAAATCCAGGGACCCCTTACACTGAGGCATTAAATCCAGGGACCCCTTACACTGAGGCATCAAATCCAGGGAGTCCTAACACAGACGCATCAAATCCAGGGACCAGTTACACTGAGACACCAAATCCAGGAACCACTTACACTGAGGCATCAAATCCAGGAAGACCTTACACTGAGAAAGCAAATCGAGGGACCCCTTACACTGAGCCATGAAATCCAGGGACCTTTTACACTGAGGCATCAAATCTAGAGCCCACTCACACTGATGCATTAATACCAGGGACCCCTTATACTGAGGCATCAATCAAGGGACCACTCACACTGAGACACCAAATCGAGGGACCAATTTCACTGAGGCACTAAATGCAGGGACCCCATACACTGAGCTATCAAATCCAGGGACCTCTTACACTGAGGCAGCAAATTCAGGGACCCCTTACGCTGTAGCAACAAAACGAGGGAACCCTTACACTGAGACACCAAATCGAGGGACCACTTACACTGAGATACCAAATCCAGGGACCCCTTACACTGAGGCATCAAATCCAGGGACCCCTTACACTGAGGCATCAAATCCAGGGACCCCTTACACTGAGACATCAAATCCAGGCCCACGCACACTGAGACACCAAATCCAGGGACCACTTGCACTGAGGCATCAAATCCAGGGACCCCTTATACTGAGTCATCAAATCAAGGGACGCTTACACTGGGACAGCAAATCCACGGAGTCCTTACACTGAGGCACAAAATTTATGGAACCCTTAGAGTGAGGCATCAAATCCAGGGACCCCTTTCACTGAGACATCAAATCCAGGGACCTCTTAAACTGAGGCACCAAATCCAGGGACCCCTTACATTGAGGCATCAAATCCAGGGAACCCTTACATTGAGGCACAAAATCCAGGGACCCCTTACACTGAGGCATCAAATCCAGGGACCCCTTACACTGAGGCATCAAATCCAGGGAGCCCTAACACAGATGCATCAAATCCAGGGACCAGTTACACTGAGACACCAAATCCAGGAACCAATTACACTGAGGCATTAAATGCAGGGAACCCTTATACTGAGGCATCAAATCCAGGGACACCTTACACTGAGGCTCCAAATCTATGGACCTCTTACACTGAGGAACCAAATCCAGGGACCCCTTACACTGAGACATCAAATCCAGGGACCCCTTATACTGAGTCATCAAATCAAGGGACGCTTACACTGGGACAGCAAATCCACGGAGTCCTTACACTGAGGCACAAAATTTATGGAACCCTTACAGTGAGGCATCAAATCCAGGGACCCCTTTCACTGAGACATCAAATCCAGGGACCTCTTAAACTGAGGCACCAAATCCAGGGACCCCTTACATTGAGGCATCAAATCCAGGGAACCCTTACATTGAGGCACAAAATCCAGGGACCCCTTACACTGAGGCATCAAATCCAGGGACCCCTTACACTGAGGCATCAAATCCAGGGAGCCCTAACACAGATGCATCAAATCCAGGGACCAGTTACACTGAGACACCAAATCCAGGAACCAATTACACTGAGGCATTAAATGCAGGGAACCCTTATACTGAGGCATCAAATCCAGGGACACCTTACACTGAGGCTCCAAATCTATGGACCTCTTACACTGAGGAACCAAATCCAGGGACCCCTTACACTGAGACATCAAATCCAGGGAACCCTTACATTGAGACACCAAATCGAGGGACCCCTTACACTGAGACACCAAATGCAGGGACCTCTTACAATGAGGCATTAAATCGAGGTACCACTTACACTGATACACCATATCCAGCGACCACTTAAACTGAGACACCAAATCCAGGGACCCTTTACACTGAGACACCAAATCCAGGCACAACAAATCCATGGACCCCTGACACTAATCCATCAAATATAGGGACCACTTACTCAGGCACCAAATCCAGGGACCACTTACACTGAGGCATCAAATCCAGTGACACCTTAAACTGAGGCACCAAATCCAGGGACCCCTGACACTGAGGCATCAAATCCAGGGACTCCTTGCAATGAGACACCAAATCCAGGGACCCATTACACTGAGGCATGAAATCTCGGGACACGTTACACTGAGGCGTTAAATCCAGGGACCCCTTACACTGAGGCACCAAATCCAGGGAACCCTTTACACTGAGACATCAAATCCAGGGACGCGTTACACTGAGACATTAAATCCAGAGAACCCTTATACTGAGGCATCAAATCCAGTGTCCACTTACACTGAGGCACCAAATCCAGGGACCCCTTACACTGAGACATCAAATCCAGGGACCCCTTACAATGTGACATCAAATCCAGGGACCCCTTACAATGAGGCATCAAATCCAGGGACCCCTTACACTGAGGCATCAAATCATGGGAATGCTCACACTGAGGCCTCAAATCCAGGGACCCCAAATAGTGAGGCATCAAATTAGGGGACCCCTTGCACTGCGACACCAAATCCAGCGACCACTTACACTGAGACATCAAATCCAGGGACCCCTTATACTGAGGCATCAAATCCAGTGACCCCTTACACTGAGACATCAAATCCAGTGACCCCTCACATTGAGACATCAAATCCAGGGACCCCTTATTCTGAGGCATCAAATCGTGGGACCACGCACACTGAGACACCAAATCCAGGGACCACTTACACTGAGACATCAAATCCAGGGACCCCTTACACAGCGAGGCATCAAATCCAGGGACCCATTACACTGAGTCATAAAATCAAGGGACCACTCACACTGAGGCATCAAATCCAGGGACCCCATTACTGAGGGATCAAATCCAGGGTCCCCTTACACTGAGACACCAAATATTGGGACCCCTTACACTGAGGCATGTTATACAGGAACAGGAGGAGGCTAATCAATCTCGCGATCCTGTAGCGTAGGAACAGGGCTCACCATTCCTTCCCTCAAGCTGTTGCAAAGGAATAAGAGGTGTCATTCAGCCTCTTGAGCGCATTACACAGATGGAGGTCAATCATGGCAGCATGATGGTTATGTCACTAGAATAATAATCCAGAGAGAAGAAATCATAGCCCACCATGAGAGTGGGGAAAGTTAAATTCAATTAAGTAAATCAGGAATTTTAAAAGTATCAATAATGATGATCATTGTAACAAACTCCTCATCTGGTTCACTTGTCTCCTTTTCGGGAAAGAATTCTGCCGTCCTTACCGGTCTGGGCCAACATGTAACTCAAAACCCACAGCAAAGTCGTTGGCTCTTAACTCACCTCTGAAATTGCCTGGCGAGCCAGTCGGTTGCGCAAAAGTGACTCACGAACAATTTCACAGGGGCAGATGGAGATGGGCAACAAATCCGGCCCTTGCTAGCGATGTCGACATGCTTGAATGCATAAAATAAAAAAAATAGATTGTTACATCGGAACAAGAGCCTCAAGCCAGATCAGAGAATGCGGAGTCAGGTGACATCTAGCAGAATGGACAGCTAGCTGGCTTGAAGACAGAAATCAAAGAGTATGTGTAAAAGGTAGCGGTTCTTAGACGTAGAAGGTGGTTAGTGGCGTTCCACAAGGATCGGTGCTGGGACCACTGTTGTTCAAAATTAATATTAAAGATTTAGACCTTGGAATCAAAAACAAAATTTCTAAATGTGCAGGTGACACCAAATCAGGAGGGATAGTTAATACGGAGGAACACTGCAACAAATTACAAGTGGACATTAATAAACTTGCAGAATGGGCATATAATTGGCAAATGCATTTCAAACCATATAAATGTGAGGTGTTACATTTAAGTATGAGACTTAGTGACGTCACTTAGTAATGGAAGTTGCCAGTCTGAGTGGTGCACAGGAACAAAGAGATTTCGGAGTACAAATACAAAAACTCAAAAAAAATAACGTCATAAGTTAGCAAGGCCATAAAAAAGCAAACCAAACACGCTGATTTATTTCTAGACATACAGAATTGAAAAGTAGCGACATTATGTTTAACCTGTATTTAACCTTCATTAGATCATGCTTAGAGTACTCCATACAGTTCTGATCGTCATATTATAAAAAGGACATAGAGGCATTTCAGAGGATGCAGAGAAGATTTTCAAGGATGACACCTCAAGAAGAGATTCCTCAAGCCAGCGTATACAAATCAGGAAAGGATGAACAGGCAGTGTCTCTTTTCTCTTGAAAAAGGAAGGCTGAGGCGTGACATGGTACAGACATTTAAAATTATGAAATATTTTGATGGAGTGGTACAGTTAGAATGTTCTGTGCTGGGGCCCCAGCTGCTTACATTGTACATTAATGATTTAGATGAGGGGATTAAATGTAGTATGTCCAAATTTGCGTATGACACTAAGTTGGGTGGCAGTGTGAGCTGCGAGGAGGATGCTGTGAGGCTGCAGAGCGACTTGGATAGGTTAGGTGAGTGGGAAAATGCATGGCAGATGAAGTAAAATGTGGATAAATGTGAGGTTATCCACTTTGGTGGTAAAATCAGAGAGACAGACTATTATCTGAATGGTGACAAATTAGGAAAAGGGGAGGTGCAAAGAGACCTGGATGTCATGGTACATCAGTCATTGAAGGTTGGCATGCAGGTGCAGCAGGCGGTTAAGAAAGCAAAATGCATGTTGGCCTTCATAGCAAGGGGATTTGAGTACAGGGGCAGGGAGGTGTTGCTACAGTTGTACAGGGCCTTGGTGAGGCCACACCTGGAGTATTGTGTACAGTTTTGGTCTCCTAACCTGAGGAAGGACATTCTTGCTATTGAGGGAGTGCAGCGAAGGTTCACCAGACTGATTCCCGGGATGGCGGGACTGACCCATCAAGAAAGACTGCATCAACTGAGCTTGTATTCACTTGAGTTCAGAAGAATGAGAGGGGACCTCATAGAAACATTTAAAATTCTGACGGGGTTAGACATGTTAGATGCAGGAATAAAATCCCAATGTTGGGGAAGTCCAGAACCAGAGGTCACAGTCTCAGGATAAGGGGTAAGCCATTGAGGCCCGAGATGTGAAGGAACTTCTTCACCCAGAGAGTGGTGAACCCGTGGAATTCTCTACAACAGAAAGTTGTTGAGGCCAATTCACTAAATATATTCAAAAGGAGTTAGATGAGTTCCTTACTACTAGGGGGATCAAGTGGTATGGCGAGAAAGCAGGAATGGGATACTGATGTTGAATATTCAGCCATGAACTCATTGAATGGCGCTGCAGGCTAGAAAGGCGGAATGGCCTACTCCTGCACCTATTTTCTATGTTTCTATGTTTCTAAGTATCAACTTGTGGGGAACACAATAACTAGACGCTATCAATATAAGATAGTCACATTGAAATCAAAATAGGGAATTCAGAAGAAACTTATTTACCCAAAGTGTGGTGAGATTGTGTAACTCGGTACCACAGGAAGTGGTTGAAGAGAGTAGTGTGGAAGTATTTAAGGAGGGGCTAGACAGTCATATGAGAGAGAAGGGAATAGAGCGTTAGGCTGTTGAGGAATGTGAGCGGAGGCTCCAGTGGAGCTTTAAAGACTGGCTGAGGCGAATGTCCTGTTTCAGTGCTGTATATCCGATGTAATCCAATGCTTGACATGAGTGCACTTGACTCCATTCCGCCACCACCTGAATGAGACCCCAACACTGCACGAGGTAGAAACGCTATAAGAAAGCTAAAAAATAACAAGGCTACGGGGGCTGAGGGAATCATTGCTGAGGCACTAAAGTATGGCGGTGAGGCACTGCTGGCGCGAATACCTGACCTTCTTTCTCTCATCTGGAGGGAGGAAAGCATGCCGGGAGATCTTAGTGATTCAGTGATCGTGAACATCTTTAATAAGGCAATAAGTCCGACTGCAGACACTTGTAAAGTCGTCGCTAGCCTCCTCCTCAACTGACTTCTCCCTCTGGCCGAGGAGCTCCTCACGGAGTTGTAGAGCGGATTTCGTCCCCTCCGGGAAACAACGGACATGATTTTTTGCAGCACGACAGTTGCAGGAAAAATGCAGGTAACATGTCCTACTTCGACCTTACAAATGCCTTTCCCACTCTCAACCACGAGAGCCGAAGGAGCGTCCTCCTCCGTTTCGGACGCCATCAAAAGTACGTCACCATCGATGATGACATGCAGGCCGTGATCCTTACCAACGGAACCATCACAGACGCAATCCACTTCCGGACCGGGGGTCAAGCTGTCTGCGTCAACGCTCCAACCCTCTTCTCATTCTTCCTCGCTGCCATGTTCCACCTCACAGTCCACAAGCTCCCCGCTGGAGTGGAACTAAACTACAGAACCAGGGGAAGCCTGTTCATCCTTCGCCATCCCTAGGCCAGGATCAAGACCATCCCAACCTCTGTCATGAGCTACAGTACACGGATGACGCCTGCGTCTGTGCTCACACAGAGGCTGAACTCCAGGATACAGACGAGGTATTTACTGAGGCACACGAAAGCATGGCGCTTGCGCTAAACATCAGTAAGACAAAGGTCCTTCACCAACCAGTCCTCGCTGCACAGCACTGCCCCCCAGTCATCAACATCCATGTTACGGCCCTGGACAACGTGGACCAATTCATTATTTCGGGCGCCTCCTATCAACAATAGCTGGCATTGACGACAAGTTCCAACAACGTCTCCAGTGCGCCAGTGCAGCCTTCGGCCGCCTGTGGAAAAAGTGTGTTTGAAGACCAGAACTTCAATACTTTCACTAAGCTCATGGTTGACAGGCCGTAGTAATGCCCGCCCTCCTGTACTGCTCAGAGATGTGGAACATGTAAAGTAGACACCGCACGTCGCTGGAGAAATACCACCAACGATTTATCCGAAAGATCCTACAAATCCCCTGGGCGGACAGACGCACCAAATGTAATATCCTCTTCCAGGCCAACTTACCCAGCATTGTAGCACTGACTGCACATGATCAGCTCCGTTGGGCAGGCCACATAGTTTGCATGCAAGACACGAGACACCCAAAGCAAGCGCTCTACTCGCAACTCGTCCATGGCCAACGAGCCAAAGGTGGGCAGTGGAAACGTTACACGGATACACTCAAAGCCTCCCTGATAAAGTGTGACATTCCTACTGACACTTGGGAGTCACTGGCCCATGACCGCCCTTAGTAGATCAAGTGCATCCGGGAGGGCACTGAGCTGCTCGAGTCTCATCCCCGAGAGCATGCAGACATCAAGCGCAGGCAGCGGAAAGAGCGTGCAACAAACCAGACTCCACGCCCACACTTTACTTCAAACGCTGTCTGTACCACTTGTGACAGACTGTGGTTCTCGTATTAGATTGTACAGCCACCTACCAACTCATGCTAAGAGTGGCAGCAAGTCTTCCTCGATTCCGAGGGCTGCCTATGATGATGATGATGTGAGGCTATTGCACAGGAAGAAATCTTTCAGTACCTTGAAACTTGTACGCAGGAGCAGGCTATTCATCCCCTCATACATGTTAAATAGTAACAGGTGGCCACGATTCAACTTTTCAAGCGTTTTAAATAAGAACAGGAGTTGGGTCATTCAGCACTTTCCAGACAGTTTTATCGCTTTAGGCAAAGGCAATTCTGCCACTCGAATCCGTTGCATAGGAACAGGAGGTTGTCATTAATCCCATAGATGCTCATACACTAGAAAAAGAGGAAGACATTCAATCTCCCGAGCCGGTTACATTGGAACAGGAGAAGAATATTCAACCCACAGAGGCTGGTTAATCGGGAACAGGAGGAGTCCATTCACTCCCTCAAGCTTGTTAGACAAGACAGCAGGAGGGCATTCAGCCACTCGAGCTTGTTACACAAGAATAGGAGAAGGTCATTCATCCACTGTTACGCTGGAACGGGTAGAGGTGATTCAGTATTTCGAGCCTGTGGCAGTGGAATAAGAGGACGTCATTCAACCCCCATAAATTGTTACACAGAAGCACACTATTCGGCCCCTCAAAACACTTACATTGGAATAGAGGGGATGATTAAACGCTGTTCAGCCTATTAGAAATCAACAGGATACATAGAAACATACCAACATACAAAATGGATGCAGGAGTAGTCCATTCGGCCCTTCGAGCCTGCACCACCATTCATATGATGATGGCTGATCATTCAAAATACATACACAATTCCTGCTTTCTCTCCATACCACTTGATCCCTTTAGCAGTAAGTGGCACATTTACTCCCATTTGACTATATCTAACTAACTGGCTGCAACAACTTTCTGTGATAGAGAATTCCACAGGTTCACAATTCTCAGAGTGAAGAAGTTTCTCCTCATCTCAGTCCTAAATGGCTTATCCCTTATCCTTCGACTCTGACCCCTAGTTCTGGATTTTCCTAACATCGGGAACATTCTTCCTGCATTTAACCTGTCCAATCCCGTCAGAATTGTATCTGTTTCTATGCAATCCTCTCTCATTCGTCTAAATTCCAGTTAATATAAGCAAGTCGATCCAGGAGGAGGCGATTCAAGCCCTCGACCCTTGTATTTAGGAAACGGAGCAGGCCATTCAGCCACTCAAGCCTGTAACATTAGAGCTGAAGGAGGCTATTTAATCCCTTGACCCATTTGCATAGGAAAAAGATGAAGTTAAGAGCACGGTTGCACTGTGGTTATGTTACTGGTTTAGTAATTCAGTGGCATGTGAACACATTCAACCATGCCAGCTGTGGAATTTAAATTGAATTAATTAAATATATCTGAAATTAAAATGAAGTTATCCTGTCCTTCCTCGTCAACTCTATCAGCCTAATGTTCTATTCCCTTCTCTCTCATATGCGTATCTCAATTTTCCTCGCCGCCATGCTCCACCTCACAATCAACAAGCTCCCCATTTAAACTCAGGACCAGTCGGAAGCTGTTTAAGCAACGCCGCCTCCAGGTCAGGTACAAGATCACCCCTACCTCTGTCATTGAGCTGCACTCTGCGGACGACGCCTGCGTCTGTGCACATTCAGTGGCTGAACTACAGGGTATAATCACTGTATTCCCTGAGGCATATGAAAGCATGGGCCTTACGCTGAACATCCGTAAGACATAATTCCTTCAACAGACTGCCCACTCCGCACAGCACTGTCCTCCAATCATCAAGGCCCAAGGCACGGCCCTGGATAACGTGGACTATTTCACATATCTCGGCAGCCTCTTATCAACAAAGGCATATGTGAATGCAGAGATTCAGCATCGCCTCCAGTGCGCCAGAACAGCCTTCGGCCGCCTGCAGAAATAAGTGTTTTAAGATCAGATCTTAACAAATCTACGACCAAACTCATGATGCATCGGTCTGTAGAAATACCCGCCCTCGTGTATGGGTCTGAGGCATGCACGATGTACAGAAGACACCTCAAGTCGCTGGAGATATATCACCAACGATGTCTCCGCTAGATCATGAAAATCTTCGCGGAGGACAGGCACACCAACATCAGTGCCCTCGACCAGGTTAAAATACCTAGTATTGAAGCACTGCCCACACTCGATCAGCTTCGTTGTGCAGGCCACATAGTACGCATGCCAGATACGAGACTCCCGAATCAAATGCTTTAGGCAGAGCTCCTTCATAGTAATCGAGCCAAAGGAGGACAGCATAAACGTTATAAGGACATCCTCAAAGCCTCCCTGGTAAACTGCGACATCACCACTGACAACTGGGAGCCCCTGGCCGCAGATCGCCTGAGGTGGAGAAAGTCCATCCGGGAGGGCTTTGAACTCTTTAAGGCTTGACGCTAGGAGCATGAAGAGCCCAGGCGCACACAGCGGAAGGAGCGCCCGGCAATCCAAACCAACCGACCCGTTCCCCCGTCGAATGTCTGTCCCACCTGTGACAGTGGCTGTGGCTCTCGTATCGGACTGTTCAGCCATGAAAGAACTCACTTTGGAGTGGAAGCAACTCCTCCTCAATTCTGAGGGACTGCCTATGATGATGGGATAATGTTATGATTGAGCAAAGTATATCAAAATGTGTTTAAATATGTCTGTGCTGTCAGTCCCGGATCATTCTGTGTCTCTTTAAATGGATATGCTGTCAGTTCAGTTCATTCTTTGTCAGTATAAAAGGGATGTTCTGTCTGTCCAGGATAATTCTGTGCGTGTGTCTGCTTAATATTAGTGTGATTACAGCTGTGAAGACCGAATTTCTAAGGTGATATATTTGAAAGCGAAATGAATTTCCTTGCGTAGGAGTGAACCCAGTTGACAGCGCGTCTGTTGAATAATTCTAAATGTATTTATATTTGAGGAAAACCCTTTCTCTAATCATAGCTGAAGCCCTGAAAAAGCTTCCAATTCTCTCCACAACAAAGTGACCAGCGATGGACACATTGCCGAATGGATAAGGCATCCGCGTTCAGTTTTAATCGTGATGTTGTCAGAAGATTGCAGGCTCGGGTCGTGCTCTGGGTGTTTAACTCACCGGGCAAAACTTATTCTTCTGTGTTCCGAATCTCCCCTAAATGCGACCAATTCTGACAGTTACTCAACTGAATTTATGGAAACGCCTGCTTACAGAGACTGATTCTGCGTTTTCCACATTGTCGATCTGGGGGCATCCGCAAGGCATGCGACGAACATAAGAAAATAAGCATTACGAGAAAGGGTCGGTCATTCTGCCCTTCGAGCCTGCTCCGCAATGAAATCACCTCCTATTCTTCTAAACTCTGTAGAATATAGGCCTAGTCTACTCAACCTCTCCTCATGGAAGATAACATTGCGGTTTCGCGTCTGTTGAGGTCGGTTTGCCCAATGGCTTCCAACGTGGAAAGGAACTGTTTTTACCCGACCATTTCCAACAGTCTCAGACCTTACGTAACGGACTTAGCGAAATTAATTTTGCTCACAGAAGCTGACTGTAAGTTTTTCACATTGTTGATCGGTGTGCACGGGCAGGTCTTGTGGTAAAGATAACTGTCGTGCACGTTTTCTCTTTGAATGTCATTTCTTAAAAAATCTTTGTCAGTTCACTGCAGGCGAATGATCTGAAGGAAGAAGTGAGGAAAAGTTCCATCTCCGATCCGGATCTCTGTTCCACCTTTATTCAAGAAGTGAAGAATTCCAATGGTTAGTGTTCATTTTAACAAGACGTGAACAATGCTGGATCAGAGACCAGTGGTGTTAACGGGATTTGGATTCAATGCCTATTGTATGTAAGTTTCAGTCAAATTCTGGGATGATTCATCAGCATCAAAAGTTTACAATAAATGAGCACAACGGTTTAGGCGGCCATCGCCTTAACGTCCCGTCTACTGTCTGAGACAACGCAGCCATTCAATTTTGTGCTGTTAGTCTCCAACCAGAAATACCTTTAAAGTCCTGCCCGTGCACCCAGATTGACAAAGAACAATATGTATAATCAGATTCTGCAAGCAAAATGCCTTCAGGAATGCTATAAACTACCTCAACGAATGAAGCCTTTTACTCTGATCAGACAGCCTGGCGACGCCGGGTTCATTCCCAGTCATTACAGAATACTCTACAGATAGACCACATTTGGCATACTGTGTGCAAATCTGGTCGCCATATTATTTATAAAATTGATTTAATGGAACTGGAGAGGGTAAAGACAGGATTTACAAGGAGGATACATGAAATGCGAGGATATATATCAGGGAAAGGATGAACAGGCCGCATCTCTTTTCGCTTCAAAAGAGAAGTCTGAGGATGACCTAATAGAGGTCTGCTAGTCATGAAAGCGTTTGATAGGTTAAATGCACAGAGAGAGAGTTCCCATATGTGGGGGGGACCGTCACTGGCGGGTTTCAATATAAGATCGTCACCAACAAATCCAATAAAGAATTCACGAGAAACTTATTTATCAGAGATTGAGAATGTGGAACACATTATCACAGGGATTTGTTGAAGCAAGTAGGATATAATCATTTAAGGGACAGTTAGATAAGTATATGTGCGAAAAACGAATATAGCGTTATTCTGATGAGAGGATTTCCAGTGGACCATAAAGGTGTGAATCGACTGGTTGGGTCGAATGGCCTGCTCCTGCTCTGTATATCCTATATAATCGTATGCATTCGGCACACATGATACTAATTCAAAGGCCAGCTCCTTAAAACCTTCAGCACTAGAGAATGGGCACTGACTAAAATACAGTGCTGAGGATTTTTCAAGATTATTTTGAGGTTGACGCTGATTTTAAATGTATCCAAATTCAGGCGAGTTCCTGCGTGCTGAATGGAACACGGGTGTCAGACGTCAAGACGACACAGCGCCGCATACACCGGGAAACATTTACCTTTACTCAGTTGATTAGTTTTTATTCGTTGCTCATGTGAAGCTCTGAGGTTTAGGAAAATGTGGGGAAAATGGAGCAAATTCATAAGTTTACATTTACTTTTATCTAAAAGCCAGCGAGGCTCGCTTATTAATTTGAGAAATTTCCTGAGCTGAGTATAACATGCTTGGTAGAAAAAGATGAATTTGGACATGAGCTTCAAGGTAAAAGTAAAATGAAAAAAAAACAGAGGCATTATACATTCCACAAAAAAACTACGAGAATGGGATCCGAACCAACACGAGCAGTGTATAAGAGATTAGCAATACATCGACTTAACCACACGGCCACCTCGTCTGAGGCCGAAAGTGTGATCTGCCCTTCGGTTTCCTGTTTTTCCATCCAAACATATAAATCTGCGACAAAGTCCAGTTCACCACTTGTATGGCCCGAGCATCGAAGTCGACAAAGTCCAAAGTCTACAATCAGCTTCTGTAAGCAAAAGCCCTTCCAATACTTCAGGTCAGGGAGTATCAGAAATGGCCAGTTTTGAGACGGTTTCACAGCAGAATCGAAAAGGTATTACCCGGTGAGTTATACAGCACCGACAGGGCATGGTTAGCAGCGAAATCAGACGCCTTATCCACTGGGCCACATCCCACTGCCGTTGCCAGAAGATGTGCTGTATTTGGAACATAAGAACATAAGAAATAGGAGCAGGAGTAGGCTATTTGGCCCTGCTCGGCTGTTCAATAAGATGATGGCTGATCTGATAATGGAATCAGCTCCACTTCCCTGTCCGCACTCCAGAACCCTTTACCCAATTATTGCTCAAAAAGCTTTCTATTTCCGCTTTATATATATTCAGACCAAGCCGCCACAGCGCTCTGGGGCATTGTTTAACAAAACTATGAGAGAAAAAATGTTTCCTCATCTCAGTTTTAAATAGGCGGCACATTATTTTAAGACTATATCCCCTTGTTTTATTATCTCCTATGAGTGGAAACATCCACTCTGCATCCACCTAGTCGAGCTCCCTAACGATCTTATACTTTTCAATCAGATCACTTCGCATTCTTCAGAACTCCAATATGTATAGGGCCAACCTACCAAACCTATTCTCAAATCAACGCCCTCATCTCCGGAATGAACCTAGTGAACCTTCTCTGGGCAGCCTCTAACGCAAGTATAACCTTCCTTAAATACGGAGCACAAAACTGTACGCAGTACTCCACGTGGTGGCCTGTACAGTTGTAGCAGGACTTCATTGTTTTTATACTCTATCTCCCTTGCAATAAATGCCATCAAGCTATATGCCTTCCAGATTACTTACTGTCACTGAATAAGAACGTTTTTGTGTTTAATGCACAAGGACCCCGTGATCTCCTTTTATTGCATCACGTTGCAACTTTTCTCCATTTAAATTGTGGGCCATGAAATGCCGTTTTGGTCTTCCCGTGGGCATTTTAGAGAAACAATACGCATCTACATTAAGCTGTTGACCACTTTCGACTTTCTTGAGGACTCCTTCGTCTGCACTTCGCAGAGTGTGCACGGCCTGGAGCTGGAGTCACATGGCTTTGGGCAGCCAATCAGGTGAGGTATCATAGTTATCAGAGTGCCGCAGGATCCAATACTCCTGTTACTATGATTGTGATAGAGCCTGAAAAACTAAATACAAAGCCCCAAACAGCTAAAACACTTATAAAAAAATAATTACACTACTTCCATTCAAATTAACGTTAATAATGTCTTTAAAAAATTCACGATATTTAAAATTTTTCTATCACAAACTTACCGTTGTGGGGAGGTTTTTAATGATAAAATATGTTTCAATAACTTTATTTTTATATGTTTTTGTGTTTTTTAAAACACTTGCGCCTGTAAAAGTCGGCTATGCGCCTGCTTTTTCAGGCGCAAGATTTTTGAGGACATTAGTAAGAATAATTATCGGAAATTTCCACCTACAAGTGTCGTTGCTCCAGAGATACGGCCATCTGTCAAGTCAGAAACTTGCACACTGAAAACCGGCATTTCCGATTCCTTCCCGGGTCCATGGGAACTCCATACAGATCCGGGGAAGCCGGAATTTCAGGGACAATATTTGCTTTTCTATTATTTCTGCCAAAGTTGATAACCTCACATGTTCCCACATTATAATCAATCTGCCTAATTATTGCACAGTCACTTAGTCTGTCTATATCCCATTGAAGATTTTTTTTGTGCTGCTCACGATTTGCTTTCTTACCCATCTTTGTATCATCAGCAAACTTGGCTACATTACACTCGTTCCTTTCATCCAAGTAATTAATGTAGATTTTAAATAGTTGAGGACCCAGCACAAATCTCTGCGGCACCCTATTAGTCACTGTTTCCCTCCAGAAAATGACCCGTTTATCCTGACTCTCTGATTTCTGTTAGTTAGCCATAACTCTATCCATGCTAACATATTACCGCCAACCCCGTGAGCGTTTATCCTGTGCAGTAACCTCATTTGTGGCATCTTATCGAATGCATTTTGGAAATCCAAATGCACCACATCCATTTGTTCCCCCTAATCCACTCTACTCGATATATCCTCAAAGATTTGCAGGATATTTGTCAAACATGACTTCCCTTTCATAAAACCATGTTGAC
This sequence comes from Pristiophorus japonicus, assembly GCF_044704955.1. Taxonomy (NCBI): domain Eukaryota; kingdom Metazoa; phylum Chordata; class Chondrichthyes; family Pristiophoridae; genus Pristiophorus; species Pristiophorus japonicus. Next base: position 11,701,962 of record NW_027252668.1, on the reverse strand, counting down.
TCTGCTTGATTCAATCATGTTTTATCAAATGTTGTTACTGCTTCCTCAACAATGGACTCCAGCTTTTACCCAACGACAGATGTTAGTCTAACTGGTTTATAGTTTCCTGCTTTGCATCTGCCTCTTTATTTAAATAGGGGCTTTACGTTTGTGGTATTCCAATCCGCTGGGACGAACCCAGAATGGAGGGAATTTTGGTAGATTACAACCAAACCATCCAGTACCGCTGCTGCCTTTTCTCTTAAGACCCTAGGATATAAGCCATCAGATTCAGGTGACTTGTCCGCCTTTAGTCCCATTATTTTACCTCTTATTACTTCAATAGTGCTAATGATAGTATTAAGTGCCTCCCTCCCTATAGCCCATGGATAATCCACTATTGGGATGTTTTTAGTGACTTCTACCGTGAGAATTGATACAAAATATTTTTTCAAAGTCTCTGCCACTTCCCTGTTCTCCATTATTAATTCCATATTCTCATCCTCCAGGAGACCAACATTTAATTTAGCCACTCTTTTCCTTTGTATATACCTGAAGAAACTTTTACTATGTGTTTTTTTATATTTCGTGTGAGCTAACATTCATAATCTAGCCTCTTTTAATCATATTTTTAGTCGTTCTTGGCTGGATTTTAAAAATGTCCCAATCCTCTGGACACGCACGAGTGGATGATTGGGGGAGCGTGATGTAACAGGTGGCCTAAAAGTTGCTGCAAAATAATTCAGAAGAATTTCAGCACAAATGAACTCCAATCAGAGCGGATTACGAGCAAATGCCTACATCTACTGACTCACTACGAGTAGGGCTCGAACCTACTCGGAAACAAATCCATTAAATTCCGAATCCAACGATTTAAGCACATTACCACTGCAGCTAGCACGTTGCATTTTTAAACATACACCGAGTGAAGCAGAACTGACAGCACAACCATTTTAAACAGACGAAGACTAATCCGAGACTGACAGTGCAACTTGATGTCGCTGTATTAAGCAGTAGAAAGCAGGATAGGCTGAATCACTTTAGGCGGAAAATAAACTGCACTGCCTGCTTGTCTCAACTAATCAGCTCGGTGGTCAAGGGGTATGATTGTCTCTTAGATAGTAAAATAATGGAACCCATACTAATGGAGAAAATAGTAGAACATCTAGAAACCAAAAGTATAAAAATGAATAATCAGCATTGATTTCAACAGGGAAAGGCCTGCCGGACCAACCTCACATAATTTTTGAAGAGGTAATACAGAGAGTAGACATTGATAAGGCAATAAGTGTGATGTATCGAGATTTTCAAAAGATCTTCGCTTTGATACCAAATAATAGCCTACTGAACACGGTCAGGGGATAGTAGCAGAATGGATAGCGAGCTCGCTTCAAGACTGAATTCAGAGATTGGACGTAATCGGTAGTTATTCACATTGGGAGAAGTTCGATAGTGGTATTCCAAAAGTATCAATGCTGGGATCACTATTGTTCACATTTTATAATAACGATTTAGATTTGGAACTAAAAACAGAATTTCAAAATTAGTTAATGATGCCAAATTGGAGGACATTTATACTGAGAAGGATTGCAGCAAATTAAGGACAAATCTGATAAACATGCAGAATGGGCACATCATTGTCAAAGAAGTTCCACACACATAAATGTGAGTCATTACATTTTGGTGGGAATAATATGGAGGTCACTTAATACTTGGCGCAAATGACTCTCGGCGGGGGGCGGGGAGAGGAACAATAGGATCTCTCAATACAACAACTCACTAAAATTGTGACAGAGTTTAGCAAGGCAAACTAAAGGTAACAAAGAGTGGAGGTTATTTCTAGTGCTATAGAATTGCAAAGTAGGAAGGTTATGCTGAACCAGTATTGAACCTCTGTTAGACCACACTTAGAGTACTGCATGCAGTTCTGGTTATAAAGATAATATAGAGGCACTTGGGAGGGTGCAGAGAGGATTTACACGGACGATACCAGAAACAGGAGGTTATTCATAAGAGGAAATAATGAACAAGCTAGTGAATTCAGAAGCAACTTCTTTCTGGAAAGAGTGATGAGAATGTGGAACTGAAAAGTGCAGGAGTGGTTCAAGCGAATAGTATAGATAAATTTAAGGAGAGGCTATACAAGCATATGAGGGAGAAAGGAATAGACGGCTATGCTGATAGATTTAAATCAGGAAATACTCGAGAAGATTCGATTAGAACATAAACGCTAGCATGATTGGATTAGGCAGAAAGGCAGCGTAGGCTATGCTGTCTTTGTAAGCCTATACATTTCCGTTATCTGCAGCATTCGGCTTTGGATTCAATGACAAGCTCTCTGGGCATATGTAGTAGTGTCTGGGTCAATATAAGAACTTTCCGTATCTGTGTAATAGTTTCTGGATCTCGTTAGATGCTGTCTGGGTCTGTGTTGCAAATGCCTGTGTCAGATATTGAGCTGACTGTGTCTGTCTAAGTGTTGTCCGTGATTGCGGAGGAGCGTCGGGGTTTGTGTTCAGCTCCATGTGTCAGGTTTGGAGCTGACTGGGTCTGTGGAAGAGTTGTCTCTGTTTGTGTCGGAGAGTCTGCGTCCATGTTGGAGTGTGTCGGTCTGTGTTTGGTCTCCCTGGGGTCAGTGTTGCTCTGTATTGGCGTTTTTGATTCATTGCCGGTACAGTCTTGATCTTCAATTGAGGAAGCTAGCTGTCATGCTCGGTGTTGGAGCAGTCTGGTCCTTTGCTGGAACAGTCTGCGCCCTTGTAAGAACTGCTTATCTCTGTGTAAGAGCTCTCTTGGATCTGTTTTGGTGATGCTTCGCCAGGGTAGAGCAGTCTTCGTCTGAGTAGAAGGGAATTAATCTGTGTCGGAGGTCCCCATGTCTCTGAAAGGAGCTGTATGGGTTTGTGTAGGAACGTTTGTGCCTGTGCTGTTAATCGCTGCTTCAGTGTAGCACCTGCCTGGTTCTGTACAGGAGCTGCCTACTTTCATGAAAGAAATGTCAGTGTCTCTGTCGAAGCTCTCTGGAAATGTGTTGGTGTTAGCTGCGGCTGATGCGGACATGTTTGCTCCTGTGTCGGTGATGCGGGGTCTGTGAAAGGAACTGCCTGAATCTGTAAACAAGGATTTTGATGCTGTGTATGCGCTTTGCCTGTCTGCACAGGAGTGTCTGGATCAGTGAAGTAATGTCTGGCTCGGTGTAGGATCAGCAATCCTCTCCACGGGAGCTGCCTGGGTCTGTTTAGCCGCTGTCTGAGTCGGTGCAGGAAAAGTATGGATCTGTGAAAGTAGAGTGTGGGATTGTGTAGGAAGATTCTAAATCTGTGAACGTAGAGTCTGGGAATGTGAAAGAGGAATCTGAGTCAGTGTTGCAGCTGTCTGGGTCTGTGAAGGAATAGTTTGGATCTGTGAAGGAAAATAGAAACTTAGAAATCAACAGCGCTGACGGAGACCAATTCGGTCCATAATATACGTGTCGGCTGACAAAGAGCCACAAGGACATTTGATCAACAACCCTGAAGGCTATATATGAACCTGTGAAGATTGACAATGGCGGAAAGATAAAGAATGCCCAGCCAAATAAGTCCGCCCCACACAACTGCTACACCCCTTGCACAGAGATATTATACACACCACCCCAACCGGAGCCATGTGAACTCATAGGAGAAGCAAAAAACAGAAAAAACGCAAGCTCATGTGGGAAAAAAATCTGTGTAAATTCCTCTCCATCTTGTCGATGGAAATTAGTCCAGGAGATCACCTAGGCTGTATTGGATTCCCTGCAGTACTTACCATCATATCTGCGCCAGCCAGCAAGAGATTTACCAGCCTATTCCCACATACCAGCTCCCGGTCCATAACTCTGCAAGTTACAGCAAGGACATTATAATTGACTGTATAAAGCATTGGTCAGGCGGCAGCTGGAATACTGTGTGCAGTGCTCGTCATCACATTTCAGAAAAAAGATGGAATTCCGCTGGAAAGTGTACTGAGGAGATTTACAAAAATAGTTGCCTGGACTGGAGAATTTTGCTGATGTGGAAAGATTGGAAATGCTGAGTCTGTTTTCTTTGCAACAGAGGAGGCTGAGGGGAGACTATATTGAGGTGCATAACTTTATGAGGGCCCAAGATAGAGTTGGTAGGAAAGATTTGTTTCCCTTTACAGAGTGGTCAACAACCAGGGGGAATGGTTTTAAAGTAGTTACGGAGTGGACCACTTCCCCTCACTCGGGAGCCTCCTATCAACAAGAGCAGGCATTGATGATGAGAGGCAACACCGCCTCCAGTGCACCAGTGCAGCCTTCGACCGCATGAGGATAAAAGTGTTTGAAGATCAATCCCTTAAAACTGTCACCAACTCATGGTCTACAAGGCTGTAGTAATACCCGCTCTACTGCATGGCCCTGAGACCTGGACCATTGACAGTAAACACCTCAAGTCGCTGGAGAAATCCACCAGCGATTTCTCCGCAAGATCCTGCAAATCCCTTGGGAGGACAGACGCACAAACATTAGCTTCCTCATCCAGGAAATAATCCCCAGCATTGAAGCACTTACCACACTTGATCAGCTCGGCTGGGCAGGCCACATGCCAGACACGAGATTGCAAAAGCAAGCGCTCTTCTAGGAACTCGTCCACGGCAAGTGAGCCAAAGGCGGGCAGAAACGTTACAAGGACACGCTCAAAGCCTCCCTGATAAAGTGTGACATCCCGACTGACACCTGGGAGCCCTTGGCCATAGACTGCGCTAAGTGGAGGACGTGCATTCGGGAGTGTCCTGAGCTCCTCGAGTATCGTCTCCGAGAGCATGCAGAAATCAAGCGCGGAAGGAGCGTGCGGCAAACCAGGCCCCCTTTCCATCCTTTCCCTCAACGAACATGTGTCCCACCTGTGACAGAGTCTGTGGTTCACGTATTAGACTGTACAACCACATAAGAACACATGCTAAGAGTGGAAGCAAGTCTGCCTCGATCCCGAGGGACTGCCTATGATGATGAATTAAGTGGAGTGTTAGACGAGCTATGAGGGTAAATATCTTTACCTAGGGGGTCCTGGTAGTCGGGAACTCATTGCCTGGATGCGCGGTAGCGGCAGAAATCCTCACACCTTTTAAAATTACTTGGATGCCACTTAAAGTGCTGTAACCTATTAGAGCTGGGAAGTGTGAATTAGGCTGGAAAGCTCATGGTCGGCCTGCGCGGACATGATTGCCTGAAATGGCCTCCTTCCATGCTATACATTTTTGCATTTCCTACATTACAACAGTGATCACATTTTAAAAGTAATTAATTTGCTCCTAACCGCTTTGTGAAGTGCTGAGGTGAATGTTGCTGTACAAATGCGAGCATTTTAATTTAAAAGTGTCCTAAGAAAGGGCACAGCATTAAGGCAGGTTAGTTCAGTTGGTGAGAGCGTCGTATTAATAACATCAAGTCTGCGGGTTTGAACTCATTACGGGCCATTTATTTTATTTTGGTGGTGCGGTTGGGCTGCAAGTATATTCGAGCAGCTTAAACATTCAGGAAATAAAATGACACCGGACCTATTGTATATTGAAGTAATGCTGCAAAACATGATTTCTGCCGAGAGCTGATGGCCCTGCCGACTGTTTCCAGCATTTAATTAATAATTCCATATCCTCCGGGGCTTTGTGACTTCTCGTATTTCAATCAATGAAAGGTTCACTGCCGCTGATTGGTTTGCAGTGCAAAGTATGGAACTGATCAAAATACAATTCCGCTGTGCAATCCTTCATTCTCATCATTAGCCTGCTGCAAACTGCAGGGGCCCCGTCACTTAATTGATAAGGCATCACACTTTGATGCAAACGCTGATGTTATCAGAAAATCGCAACGTCAAATGCTGCCGCGGTTATTTTTGTCAAATCTTGTTCAACTTTAAAAAACCAAACCATGTTCCCACTCATTAACTGAAGGTCATTTCCTCCCTAACTATGCAAAGATCTTTATTAAAAGGCATGTTTTCATGCGGTGTATATTTCTCACTGATTGCTGCAGATAGTTTCCAACAAACCAACAATCACGAATTAATACCGACAAATTATTAGTGTTTCCAGTTCGACCAACAGCTTCGCGTCTATCAGTGTAATAAAGGGCAGTGGAGGGAATTGTGGTCAGATTCCAGGGATATCCACAGGGAGTCGAGTAAAAAAAAAGTTGCCTGTTGAATCCCTCAAGAAAGGTTCGAACGTTCGCAGAGAAACACCCTTAACCACTCGGCCATCGCAGCTACACGGTAATGCTGTTTTAATAGTCCAATGGTTGGTGCAAATTATCAGAGTGTCCGCCTGCATGCTTGCCCTGTTGCCTCTCCCAGACGATGTGAAAATTAAATCGTAGAATCACAGAATCTCACAGCAAAGAAGGACACATTTCGGTCAGAACTGAAAGGATTTACATTTCGGGAAATGTAAATGGACAGACTGGGGAGCTTCTTTCTAGAACAACTAGGGAGATATATTTTTAAAATTATGAAGGTATTTGATCGATTTGATGTGGAGAAAATGTTTGATATTGTGCAGGAGTTCAGAACGGAGCTCACCGCTAAATTCAGTTGGCAATTCAACAGTAACTTATTTACCAAAGAGTGGTTAGAATGTGGAAGATGCTACACGAGCAGTAGTTGAGGCGAATAGCACAGATTTATTTTAGAGGGAGTACCTAAGCACATGACTGAGAAAGCAAAAAAACAATATGCTGCTAGGATCAGGTGAAGTCGGGTGGTGTGGAGCATTAACTTCAGCAACACCAGTTAGGTACAATTGTCTCTTTCTGTGGTGCAAACTCTATATAACGTTACGTAACACACATTGTAAACAACAACTTCTATACAATTAGCGCCTTGAAATTAGAGAAACGTCCAAGATGCTTCACAAGAGCATTGTGCGACACAAATTTGACATCTACTCGCTAAATATAAATTAGCGCAGGTGACTAAAAGATTGGTGAACCAGGTATGGTTGACAATGAGGATGAAAGCTGTACATTGCAGGAAGATATCAAAGAACTGGTCAGGAGATTAATGGAATTCAACACAGAGAAGTGTGTGGTAATGCATTTGGGGAGTGCTTATAAGGAAAGAAAATAAACATTAAATGTTAGGCCACTGATAAGTGTAGAGGAGCAAATTATATTGGAATGCATGTCCACAGATTCCTTGACGGTAGCATGCCAACTGGATGAGATGCTTGGGAAGGATAGACAGAAAGGAAAAGGAGGTGGGGTGGCCTTGTTGGTTCAAGAAGAAATTAATGCAATAGTAAAGATGGACATTAGCTTGGATGATATGGAATCGGTATGGGTCGAGCTGCGGAATACCAAATGGCAGAAAACGCTAGTAGGAGTTGTGTGCAGACCTCCAAATACTAGTAGTGAGGTTGGCAACTGCATCAAACAAGAAATAAGTGATGTGTGCAATAATGGTACAGCAGTTACCATGGGCGACGATAATCTACATATTGATTGGGCTGAACAACCTGGTCGCACTGCGGTGGAGAACGATATCCTGGCGTGTATTAGGGATGGTTTTCTCGATCAATATATCGAGGGACCAACTAGAGAGCTGGCCATCCTAGACTGGGTGGTGTGTAATAAGAGGGGACTAATTTGCAATCATGTTGTGCGAGGTCCCTTGGGGAAGAGTGACCATAACCTGGTCGAATTCTTTATTAAGTTGGAGAGTTACACAGTTAATTCAGAAACTCGGGACCTGAACTTAAGGAAAGGTAATTACGACGGTATTAGGCGTGAATTGGCTAGAATTGACTGGCAAATGATACTTAAAGGGATGACGGTGGATAGGAAATGGCAAATTTTTAAAGACAACATGGATCAACTTTAACAATTTACATTCCTGTCTCGAGTAAAAATAAAACCGGGCAGTTGGTTCAACCGTGGCTAACAAGGGAAGTTAAGGATAGTGTTAAATACAAGGAAGAAGCATATAAATTGGCCAGATAAAGCAACACACCTGAGGACTGGGAGAAATATACAATTCAGCAGAGCAGGATTAAGGGTTTGATTAAGAGGGGGAAAATAGAGTACGAGAGGAAGCTTGCCGGACACATAAAATGAGTGCAAAAGCTTCTGTCGATATGTGAAATGAAAATGAAAAAGATTCGGGAAGACAAACGTAGGTCGCTTGCAGTCGGATTCAGGTGAATTTATAATGGGGAACAAAGAAATAGTGGAGTAATTGAACAAATACTTTGGTTTTGTCTTCACGATGGAAGACACAAATAACCTTCCGGATGTATTAATGGACCGAGGGTCTCGTGAGAAGGAGGAACTGAAGGATATCCTTATTAGATGGGAAATTGAATTGGGGAAATTGATGGGCTTGAAGGCCGATAAATCCCCGGGGCCTGATAGTCTGCATCCCAGCGTACGTAAAGAAGTGGCCCTAGAAATTGTGGATGCATTGGTGATCATTTTCCAACAGTCTATCGATTCTGCATCAATTCCCATGGACTGGAGGGTAGCTCATGTAACATCACTTTTTAAAAAAGGAGTGAGAGAGAAAATGGGTAATTATAGAATTGTTAGCCTGATATCAGTCGTGGGGGAAATGTTGGAATCAATAATTCGGGATGAAATATCAGCGCATTTGGAAAGCTGTGACAGGGTCAGTCCAAGTCAGCTTGGATTTATGAAGGGAAAATCATGCTTGACAAATCTTCTGGCATTTTTGACGATATAACTAGCAGAGTGGACAAGGGAGAATCAGTGGATGTTGTTTATTTGGACTTTCAAAAGGCTATTGACAAGGTCCCACATAAGAGATTGGTGTGCAAATTCAAAGCACATGGTATTGGGGGTAATATAGAACTAGTTGGCAGACAGGAAGGAGAGTGTCGGGATAAACGGATCCTTTTAAGAATTTGCACGCAGTGATTAGTGGATTGCCGCAGGGCTCAGTGCTGGGATCCCAGCTCTTCACAGTATACATTAATTATTTGGATGAAGGAATTGAGTGTAATATCTCCAGGTTAGCAGATGAAACTAAATTGGTTGGCGGTGTGCGCCGTTGGGAGGACGCTAAGAGGCTGCAGGATGACTTGGACAGGTTAGGTGAGTGGGAAAATACATGGCAGACGCAGTATACTGTTGATAAAGGTGAGGTTATCCACTTTGGTGGCAAAAACACGAAGGCAGAATATTATCTGAATTGCGGCAGTTTAGGAAAAGGGGAGGTGCAACGAGACCTGGCTGTCATGGTTCAGCAGTCATTGAAAGTTGGCATGCAGGTACAGCAGGCGGTGAACAAGGCAAATGGTATGTTGGCCTTCATAGCGAGGGTATTTGAGTACAGGAGCAGTGGTCTTACTGCTGTTCTACAGGGCCTTGGTGAGAGCTCACCTGGAATATTCTGTTCAGTTTTGGTCTCCTAATCCGAGGAAGGACATTCTTGCTACAGAGGGAGTGCTGCGTAGGTTCAGCAGACTGATTCCAGGGATGGCTGGACTGACATATGAGGAGAGATTGGATCAACTGGGCCTTGATACACTAGAGTTTAGAATGATGAGTGGAGATCTCATAGAAACATATAAGATTCTGACGGGACTGGACAGGATAGATGCGGGAAGAATGTTCCTGATGTTGCGAGTGTCCAGAACCAGGGAACACAGTCTTAGGATAAGGGACAGACCATTTAGGATAAGATGAGGAGAAAGTTCTTCACTCAGAGAGTTGTTAACCTGTGGAGCTCTCTGCCGCAGAGAGTTATTGATGCCAGTTCATTGGATATATTCAACGGGGAGTTAGCTATGGCCTTGCGGCTAAATGCATCAAGGGGTATGGAGAGGAATAGGAACGGGATACTGAGGGAATGATCAGCCATGATCTTATTGAGTTGTGGTGCAGGTTCGAAGTGTCAAATGGCGTATGCTGCGCCTATTTTCTATATTTCTATGTTAAGAATCAACACGGAATATTTGCCTTCATTGGATGAACCATAGAATATAAGATCGGGGAAGTTATGCTTCAAATGTGTAAAACTCTAGTTCGGCCACAGCTCGAGTATTATGTGTTGTTCTGGTCACCGTACTACAGGAAAGATCTTACTGCACGCGTTAAGAGACAGGGTAGATTTAGGCGGATGATGAATTTAGCTCTGATTAAATATTGCACAGACTGGGTTTGTTTTCTTTGGAACAGAGGAGGCTAAGAGGTGTCCGTATTGAAGTGAATAACGTTATGACTAGCCTAGAGAGAGTGCATAGAAAGGATCGATTTCCCTGAGCAGAGTTGTCAACAATAGGCGGCATAGATTTAAAGTAATTGGTAGGAGGTTATAAGGGAGTTGAGGTGCAATGCTTCCACTCAGGGAGTGGTGGGAGTCTGGAAATCACTGCCTGAAAGGAGTTTAGATGGCGAAGTCCTCACCACTTTCAAAAAGTCCTTGAAGGTACACTTGAATTCCAGTAATCTAAAAGGCTATGCACCAAGAGCTGGAAAGTGGCATTAGTCTGGATAGCTCGGATTTTAGTCGGAATTTAGGTCATGATCTGGTGTTTCCTCGGCAGGTCAGTGCATTTTGCAGCAAATCAATACTTCCGAGAAGGGAAATTGCGGCGCCTGCACTTCCTGTTACACAAGTGGCTCCAATCCCACACACTTTTCTATTGATTTCTCTTAGCACACTGAGTCTGTTATATAGCAACAGGAGCAAGCCATCAAGCCTGTTACAGAAGGACAGTAGGATTCCATTAACACCTCAAGCCAGTTGCAAGGGACAACAGGAAGTCAGTCAGTAACTTGGGCTTTTTATACAAGAATAGTAGAACGCCTTCGGCCGGTCGTAACTGCTGCATAGATGACGAGGGGGCACACTTTCCTGTTACACAGATTTAGGAGGAGGCCATTCAGCCGCACCGCACTGTTGCACAGGGAAAGGAGGAAGCCATTAACGCTTCAAACCTGAGCCTCAAGAGAGGTAGAAGCCGATCAGTTCCTTGAGCTTGCTCTATAAGAATAGCAAAAGTCCATTTACATCCTAAAACATAGAAACATAGAAAATAGGAGCAGTAGTCGTCCATTCGGCCCTTCGAGTCTGCACCACCATTCAATATGATCATTCCTAATCCTCGATCTCCACACAATATTCACGCTTTTCCCCCCATATCACTTGATGTATTTTGTGTCTAGAAATCTATCTCCATCTTAACTACATTCAGTGACTCGGGCTTCACAGCCTTCTGTGGTAGAGAATTCCAAAGCTGCACCACTCTCTGAGTGAAAAAAAACCCTCCACTTCTCTTTTCTAAACTTCCTACCCCGTATCCTGATATTGTGACTCCTTGTTAAAACCTTCCCAATCATGTGAAGCATCTTCCCCGCATCCAGTCTATTCATCCTCTCAGAATGGTATAAGTTTCAATGAGATCTTCTCTCATTCTTATAAACTCTACTGAATACAGTCCTATTGCCCAAACTCTCCTCATACGACAATCCTGCCATCCCAATAATCCGTCTGGTGAACCTTCGCTGCACTCCCGCTATGGCAAGTATATCCTTTCTTAATTTACGAAAACAAAACTGCAGGCCATACTCCAGGTGCCGTCTCACCAAGGCTCTGTATAACTAGTAACACATCGTTGCTCATTTACTCAAATCATCTTGCAATGAAGGCCAACATACTATCTGCCTTCCTAACTGTTTGCTGCACCTGCTTGTATGCTTTCACATGACAGTTTTACAAGGACACCGGTCCCTCTGCTCATTGATCCTGTTTCCTGTCCGTTAACCAATTTTCAATTCATGCTAGTAAATTACCCCCAATCCGATGTACTTTAATTTTGCACAATACATCTTACGTGGGACTTTATCAGAGGCCTTCAGAAAATCCAAATCCACTATATCCACTGGTTCTACCTTATGTTTTCTATTAGTTACCTTCTCAAAAAACGCCAGTAGGTTTGTCAAACATGATTTTCTTTTCATGAATTCATGTTGACTTTGTTTAATCCCTTTGATATTATGTAAGTGTGCCGTTATAAAATCCTTTATTATAGGCTCTCGCAATTTCCCTTTCGCTGATGTTAGGCTTACCGGTCTGTAGTTCCTTGTTTTCTCTCTCCATTCATTTTTAAACAGTGGGGTTACATTTGCCACCGTCCAGTCTGCAGGAACTCTTCCATAAACTATAGACTTTTGGAAGTTGTCAACCAGTGCATGCACTCTTTCCATTGCAACCTCTTTTAGTACTCTTGGATGCAGATCATCGGACCCTGGTGATTAATCGGCCTTCAGTCCCATTTGTTTCCTCAGCACTATTTTCTTACAAATAATCATTTCCTTTAATTCCTCTTGTGCACTAGACCTTTGCTTCGCAAGCATTTCTGGGATGTTATTTGTGTTCGCGTCCTTGAAGACAGAACCGAAGTATTTATTTAATTGACCTGCCAATTCCTTGTTCCACATTATAAATTCTCCCGTGTCTGTCTGTAAAGGACCTACGTTTGTCTTCACTAATCTTTTCCATTTTATGAACATGTAGAATCAACGACAGTCGGTGTTTGTGTTCTTGCAAGTTCACTCTCATACTCTATGTCTCGCCTCTCAATCAATCTTTTGGGACATTTTTGCTGAATTCTAAATCGTCCCCCATCCTTAGGCTTGCTACTTTTTCTGGCAACTTTGTATAACTCTTCTTTGAATCTAATACTATCCTTAATTTATTTTGTGAGCCATGGTTGGGCCAGTATCCTTTTTTGTGTTTTTACACCAGAATGGAAAGTATAACTGTCGCAATTCACGCATTCGTTCCTGAAATGTTAGCCGTTGCCCATCCACCAACATGACGTTTATTGACTCTTCCCATCTATCACAGCCAATTCATTCCCCATACATTCGTAGTTTCCTTTGCTTGGATTTAGGACCATAGATTCGGATTGGAATACTTCACTTTCCATCTTAATAAAGAATTCAATTATATTATTGCCACTCTTCCCTAAAGGACCCCGGACAAAAAGATTGTTAAATAACCCCTTCTCATTACATAATACCCAATCTAGGATAATCTGTTCCCTAATAGGCTCCGAAAATACTGGGCGAAAAAAACATCTCATACACATGCAAGGAATCAATCGGCCATATTATTATTACTTTAATCTATCTGTAGTTTAATGTCATATTCAATGATGGTGGTACCCTTGCTACATGCAGTTCTAATGTCCTGTAAATGTTATTCACTATACTACCACAACTGTTTGGAGGCCTATAGACAACTCCTACCAATCTTTTCTGCCCCTTCATTCTCCTTCGCGCCACCCAGACTGAATCTACATCTTGACTTTCTGTGCCGTATACCTTTCTCATTATTGCGCTGATTTCATCCTTTCCTAACAATCCCACACAACTCGCTCTTCCTTTCTGCCTGTCCTTCCTAAATACAGGATATTGTTTGATATTCAGTACCCAACCCTGGTCACCGTGCAACAATATCTCTGTAATTGAAACGATATTTTATCCGTTTACATCTATTTGAGCTGTCACTTCTTCTATCTTATTACAGATGCTTCGTTCATCCAGATACAATGCTTTTAGATTTGTCGTTTTAACATTAATAGAAATTGTAACATTATTTTGTACTATAGACCTATTTATCTTATCGCTTTTTTCTTATCAGGATTCTTTTTGTTAGTGCCCTCTTTTGTTTCTGTGCTCTGTCCCTTCTTGACATAATGTGGTTACATTACAACAATCACTTTCCGGCATTGCTTCCTTTTCATTTCTTTTTAGCATTCTAGATTTCTCTGCACCACGACCTCCACCCCCCCTCCCCCGCCGGCCCCACATCCCGAACCCCACTCCGCTCTCCCCTTAATAGAACACGTTGCATCGGATTAGGACGAGGCATTTCAGACCAACCGACCTGTTATACAGGAACAGGTTGAGACCAATCAACCCCTCGAACCTGTTACATAGGACTCGGAGGATGACATACCATCCTTTAACCTGTTGCACAGGAACAGGGGGAGTCATTCAGCACCTCTAGCACATTACACAGGCGGAGGCCAATTATAATTGAAAATGGTTATGGTACTGGACTAGTAATCCAGTGATAGAAAATTATAGCCCAACGCGAGAGTAGGGCAATTTAAATTAAATTAAATACATCAGGTATTTTAAAAGTATTAGTAATGTTGACCATTGATGCAACACACCCATCTCGTTCGATAGTCTCCTTTAGTGAAGGAAATCTGCCGTCCTTACTGGTCTGGGCCCAAATGTGGCTCCATATCCCGAGCAACGTGATTGACTCTTAACTGCCCTCTGAAATGGCCGAGCAAGTAACTCATTTGCATAAGATGGCTAACCATTACCTTCACAAGGGCAATTAGGGAAGGGCAACAACGGCTGCCTTGCTCGCATTATCCACATGCTAGAATGAATAAAATAAATACTAGGATCTCTTGATTGTTAAAAAGAAGAACCGCAAGACAGGTCAGAGAATGTGGAATCAGGAGACAACTAGATAAATGCATAGCTAGCTGGCTTCAAGACAGAAAGCAGAGAGTAGGTGTAAAAGTTAGCTTTTCATAATGGCAGATGGTGGCTTGTGTGTTCCACAAGGATCGGTGCTGGGACCACTGTTGTTTACAATTTATATTAAAGACTTAGACCTTGGAATCAAAAACATAATTTCTCAAATTGCGAATGACGCCAAATTAGTTGGATATTCAACAGTGAGGATCACTGCAACTAATTCGGTCGCGCGAATCTGTTGCATAGATGACGAGAAGGCAATGCCAAACCAACGAACCTGTTGCACAGAAATAGTAGAAGGCAATTGAGCCCGTCCAGTCTGTGACACAAGAACAGGAGAAGGCCATTAACTCCTTGCTAGCGATGTACACATGCTTGAATGAATAAAATGAAACCATAGATTGTTACATGGGAACAAGAAGAGCTGGAAAAGTGGGATTCGGTGGGATAGCTATTTGTCGGACATTGCGGACACAATGGGGCGAAGTGGCCTCCTTCCGAGCTGTAAGGTTCCATCAGTCAATGACAAAACATCCCTTTCAAACAGTAACATGATGATTCGGGTCTGAAAGATCATCTGTTTTGGATGGCAGAGATTGATCCAGTTGCGATGAAAGTTCATCGTCCCGACACGTTCACTCTGTTTCTCTCTCCGCAGGTTTTTGCCTCCTCTGCTGAGTGTTTGCAGATTTTTCTGTTTTTAGCTCAGATTATGCATCAACACGATTTTAATTTTGTATTGATGTAATATTTGGCGACTCTGTGGTGCACTGGATAGCACGTTGACACTTCTAATCCAGGCACATTAAACATTTGTGGGTTCCACTCACACCAAAGTCAGGATTTGGACTTGGGCTGCACAGTGAATTTTGCAGCAAAACAATACTTCAAAGAAGGCTAGCTGCGGTACCTGCTCTTTCTGTTGCACAAGTAGCTGCAGTACTTCCCAATTATCATCTGAGTATTTTGCACACGAGCAGAGGCAAGCAAGCGAGCCTGTTACACACGGACAGCTGGAGGTCATTGTGTCCATTAACCCCTCAAACCAATTGCAAAGGGCAGGAGGAAGCCATTCAGCTTCTTGCGCCTGTTTTACGGGAATTTTCGAACTCCACTCGGTCTCTTGAACCTGTTGCATGGATAACGAGAAGGCAATGCCAAAACAACGAAGCTGTTGAGCAGAAATAGGAGGATGCCATTGAGCCTCTCCAGTGTGTTGCTGAAGGAACGGGGAAGGCCATTAACCCCTCGAGCCTGAGGCATAGGACTGGCGGAAGCCGTTTAGCTCCTTTAGACTTATCGATAAGAAGACTAGAACCCCATTTAACCATTCGAAACTACAGCATAGGCTGAGGATGAGTTATTGAGACTGACGAACCTGTTAAAACAGGAACAGGAGGAAGCTAATCAACATCTCGATCCTGTTACATAGGAACAGGAGCACGTCATTCCTTCCCTCACCCTGTTGCACAGGAGCAAGAGGAGTCATTAAGCCCATTGAGCGCATTACACAGACGGAGGTCAATCACAGTGGCATTATGGGTCTATAACTGGACTAATAATCCAGAGGAGGAAATCACAGCCCACCACGAGAGTGGGGAAATTTAAATTCAATTAATTAATTTTAAAAGTATCAGTAATGGTGACCATTATAACAAATTCTCCATCTTGTTCACTTGTCGCTTTTAGGGAGGGAAATCTGCCCTCCTTACCGGTCCCGGCCTATATGTGACTCCAAACCCACATCAATGTCGTTGGCTCTTAACTGACCTCTGAAATTGCCTGGCGTGCCATTCAGTTGCGAATAGGTGACTCACCGCCAACTTCACAAGGGCAGATAGAGATGGGCAACAAATGCTGCCCTTGCTAGCGATGTCGATATGCTTGAATGAATACAATTGCAAAAAGTAGTTTGTTGCATATGAACGAGAAAAGCCTCAAGCCAGGTCAGAAATTGCAGAGTCAAGAGACAACTAGCAGAATGAAGAGATAGCTGACTTCGAGACAGAAATCAGAGAGTAGCTTTTCTTAGTCGCAGAAAGCGGGTACTGGTGTTCCACATGGATATTCACTCCCTCACCCTCTCTCCCCTGGACACTCACACCCTCACTCCTTTCCCCCGGGACACTCACTCCCTCACCCTCTCCCCTCGGGACACTCAATCCCTCATCCCTCCCCCTCGGGACACTCGCTCCCTCACCCACTCCCCAGCGGTGCTGGGACCGCTGCTGTTCACAATTTATATTAAAGATTTAGATCTATGAAGCTAAAACAACATTTCTAAATGTGCGGGTGACACCAAATTAGCAGGGATAGTCAATACTGAGGAACGCTGAAACAACTTACCAGAGGACATGAATAAATTTGCAGAATAGGCATATAATTGGCAAATTAATTTCAAACCATATAAATATGAGGTGTTAAACATTTAGGTAGTAAACTTAGGGAGGTCACTTATTGCAGGAAGTTGCCAGTCTGGGTGGTGTTCAGGAACAGAGATCTCGGAGTACAAATACTAAACTCTAAAAAATAACGACATCGGTTAGAAAGGCCATAAAAAAGCAAAGTAAACACGCTGATTTATTTCTAGACATACAGAATTGAAAAGTAGTCACATTATGCTAAACCTGTATTTAACCTTCATTAGATCATGCTTAGAGTACAATGCACAGTTCTGGTCGCCATATTATAAAAAGGACATAGAGGCATGTCAGAGGATGCAGAGACGATTTACAAGGATGTTACCAGAACAGCCAGTGTGTACAAATCAAGAAAGGATGAGCAGGCAGTCTCCCTTTTCGCTTGAAAAAAGAAGGCTGAGCCGTGACCTGATGGAGGCATTTCAAATTATGAAAGATTTTGATGGAGTGGATGCAGTGAGAATGTTTCCACTGGTGAGGAAGAGAATAACTAGACGCTATCAATATAAGATAGTCACCATGAAATCAACATCTGGAATTCAGAAGAAACTTATTTACCCAAAGAATGGTGAGTTTGTGGAAATCGGTACCACAGGGAGTGGTTGAAGAGAATAGTATGGAAGTATTTAAGGTGGGGCAAGACAGGCATATGAGAGTGAAGGCAATAGAGCCTTAGGCTGTTGAGGAAAGTTGAGCAGAGGCTCCCGTGGGGCATAAAAGACTGGCTGGGGCGAATGGGCTGTTTCTGTGCAGTATACACTATGTAATCCAATGTTTGACACGAGTGTAGTTGACTCCATTCCGCAGAATGCTACCCGCCACCACCTCAATGAGATCCCAACACTTCACCAGATAGAAAACGCCACGAGAAATCTAAAGATATAACAAGGCTACGGGGGCGGACGGAATCCATGCAGAGGCAGTGAAGTATGGTGGAGAGGAACTTCTGGCGGAAAGACATCACCTCCTCTCTCTCTTCTGGCGGGAGGAGAACATGCGGGGAGATCTTAGAGATGCAGTGATCGTGAACATCTTTTAAAAAGGGGACAATTCCGACTGCGGTAACTACAGGGGAATCTCGCTGCTATCAGCCACTGGGAAAGTCATCGCTCGCCTCCTCCACAACCGACTTCACCCTATGGCCGAGGAGCTCCTCACGGAGTTGCAGAGCGGATTTCGTCGCCTCCCAAGCACAACGGACATGATTTTTTTGGCAGCGCGACAGCTGCAGGAAAAATGCAGGGAACATGGCTTTCTTCAACCTTTCAAATTCCTTCAACACTCTCAACCACGAGAGCCTAAGGAGCGTCCTCCTCCGTTTCGGACGACACCAAAAGTATGTCACCATCCTCCGCCTGCTACCCGACGACATGCAGGCCGTGATCCTTACCAACGGATCCATGACAGACAGAATCCACGTCCGAACCGGAGTCAAGCAGAGCTGCTTCAATGCTCCAACCCTCTTCTCAATTTCCTCGCTGCCATGCTCTACCTCACAGTTGACTAGTTCCCCGCTGGAGTGGAACTAAACTACAGAAGCAGTGGGAACCTGTTCAACGTTCGCCGTCTGAAAGACAGGTCCAAGATCATCCCAACCTCTGTCGTCGAGCGACCGTACGTGGATGATGCCTGCGTCTGTGCACATACAGAAGCTGAACACAGTCGAGGTATTTACTGAGGCGCACGAAAGCATGGGCCTTGCGCTAAACATCAGTAAGACAAACTTGCTCCATCAACCTGTCCTCGCTGCACAGCACTGCCCCCCAGTCATCAAGATACACAGTACGGCCCTGGACAACGTGGACCACTTCCCTTATCTCGGGAGCCTACTTTCAACAAGAGCTGGCTTTGAAGTCACGAACCAATAACGCCTCCAGTGCGCCAGTGCAGCCTTTCGCCACCTGTGGAAAAGAGTGTTTGAAGACCAGTTCCTCAATACTTTCACCAAGATCATGGTCTACAGGGCCGTGTTAATAACGGCGCTCCTGTTTTGCTCAAACATGTGGAACATGTAAAATAGACACCTCAATTCGCTGGGGAACTACCACCAACGATTTCTCTGCAAGATCCTGCAAATTCCCTGAGAGGACAGACGCAACAAAGTTAGCGTCCTCGTGCAGGCCAACATCCCGAGCATTGACGCACTGACCACACTTGATCAGCTTCGTTGTGCAGGCCACATAGTTTGCATGCCAGAAACGAGACTTCCAAAGCAAGCACTCTACTTGGAACTCGTCCACGGCAAACGCGCCAAAGGTGGAGAGTGGAAACGTTACAAGGACACCCTCAAAGGCTCCCTGATAAAGTGTGACATTCCCACTGACACCTGGGAGTCCCTGGCCATCGACCGCCCTAAGTAGAAGAAGTGCATGCGGGAGGGCACTGAGCTGCTCGAGGCTCGTCCCCGAGAGCAAGCAGAAATCAAGCGCAGGCAGCGAAAGGAGCGTGCGGCATTCCAGACTCCCAACCTACCCTTTACTGCAACCACTGTCTGTTCCACTTGTGACAGAGATAGTGGTTCTCGTACAGCCACCGAACAACTCATGCTAAATGTGGAAGCAAGTCTTCCTCGATTGAGAGGGATTGCCGATGAAGATGATGATGATAACGTGAGCCTATTGCACAGGAAGAATCCTTTCAGTCCGTTGAATCTTTTACACAGGAGCAGGCTATTCAAGCCCTCAATCATGTTAACTAGTAACAGGTTGCGGCCAGTCAGCTTTTCAAGCGTCTTACATAAGAACAGGAGGCGGGTTATTCATCACTTTTCAGACAGTTTTATAGGAATTGGAAAAGGCAATTCTGCCCCTCGAATCTGTTGTATAGGAACAGGAGGATGCCATTAAGCCCATAGATGATATTACTGTGTTCGGTTTTGGACTCCTAATCTGAGGAAAGACGTTCATGCTATTGAGGGTGTGCAGCGAAGGTTCACCAGACTTCTTCCCGGGATGGCAGGACTGACATATGAGGAGAGATTGGAACAACTGGGCCTGTATTCGCTGCAGTTTAGAAGGATGACAGGGGATCTCATCGAGACTTACAAGATTCCGATGGGACTGGACAAGTTAAATGATGTAACAATGTTCCCAATGATGGGGAAGTCCAGAACCAGGAGATAAAGTCTTTGGATAAGGGGTAGGTCATTCAGGACGGAGTTGAGGAGAAAGTTCTTCACTCAGAGCGTTGTTAACCTGTGGAATTCTCTACCGCAGAGAATTGTTGATGCCAGTTCATTGGATATATTGAATAGGGAGTTAGATATTGCCCTCACGGCTAAAGGTATCAAAGAGTATGGACAGAAAGCAGGAACGGGGTACTGAGGGAATGATCAGCCATCATCTTATTGAATGGTGGTGCTGGCTCGAAGAGCCAAATGGCCTACTCCTGCACCTATGTTCTATGTTTCTATGTTTCTATGTTGCACTGGACAGGAGGAGGACATTCAATCTCCCGAGCCTATTACATAGGAACAGGAGAAGGATATTCAACCTTTCGAGGCTGGTAATACAGGAACAGAATGAGTTTAATCTTCCCTCAAGCTTGTTACACAAGAACAGGAGGAGGACATTCAGCCACTCGAGCTTGTTGCATAAGAATGGGAGGAGGCCATTCAATCACTTGAGCCTGTTACACTGGAACGGGTAGAGGCGACTCAGTCCTTCGAGCCTGTAGCAGTGGAACAAGAGGACGTCATTCAGCCCCTATAAATTGTTACACAGAAGTACACTATTCAGCCCCTCAAAACACCTACAGAGGAATAGAAGGGGCTGATTAAATGCCGTGCAGCCTATTAGACAGCAACAGGAAACATAGAAACATAGAAAATGGGCGCAGGAGTAGGCCATTTGGCCCTTCGAGCCTGCACCACCAATCATATGCTGATGGCTGATCATGCAAAATCAGTACCCCATTCCTGCTTTCTCTCCATACCACTTGATCCCTTTAGGGGCACATCTAACTCCCTTTTCAATATATCCAACCAACTGGCCACAACAACTTCCTGTGGTAGAGAATTTCACAGGTTCACAATTATCTGCGTGAAGAGGTTTCTATTCATCACGGTCCTAAATGGCTTATCCTTTATTTTTAGGCTGTGTCCCCTTGATGTGGACTTCCCCAACATCGGGGACTTCCTGCATCTGACCTGTCCAATCCCGTCAGAATTTTAAACATTTCTGTGACATCCCCTCTCATTCTTCTAAATTCCAGATCATATAAGCCTAGTCGATTCAGGAGGAAGTGATTCAAACCCTTGACTCTTGTATATAGGAAACGGAGAAGGCCATTCAGCCACTCATGTCTGTTACATCGGAGCTGAAGGAGGCTATTCACCCCCTTGACCAAGTTGCACAGGTAAAGGATGAAGTTAAGAGTACGGTAGTACAGTGGTTATGCTACTGGTTTAGTAACTCAGAGGCATGTATACACATCCAACCATGGCAAGTGGGGAATTTAAATTGAGTTAATAAAATACATCTGGAATTAAAATGCTGTCTTTCCTCGTCAACTCTATCCGCATAATGCTCTATTCCCTTCTCCCTCATATGCTGAACTAACCACCCCTTAAAAGCATCTACACTATTTTACTCAACAACTCCTTGTTGCAGTGACTTCCACATTCTCACCACTATCTGGGTAAATGAGTTTATATTTAAATTTTTGTTGTTTATGTTATATTGATGGCCATTTAGTTTTGCTCTTTCACACAAGTGGACATTACTCTACCAAAGTCTTTCATAATTTTAAAGAATTCTATTAGGGCAACCTCAAGCCATGCCTTTTCAGGAGAAAAGTGACCCAACATGTTCATCATTTCCTTGCATTTCTGGTATCATCATCTTTTTTCCGCCCTCTCCAGTGCCTCTCTACCTATTTAGTAACAACGTGACCAGAATTGTACGCAGATTTCCAACTGCGCTATAAAACTTTATCATAACTTTTCAATTCTATCCCGTCAGAAATAAACCCTAGTGCTTTGTTGGCTTTTTATTGCCTTGTTAACCTGCGTCGCTACATTCAGTGATTTGTATATTTGTACTCTGAGATCCATTTTCTCTTCTATACCACTGAGCCTCGTATTTACCGAGTAACATGTGACCGCCCTATTTTGACAACAAAATATAATACCTCATATTTATTTGTGTTGACATCCATTTGCCAATTACATGTGCATTCATCAAATGTATTCACATTACATTAATTATTTGAAACATCACCGCGAAATTTACTTTCTTATTAATGTTTCACATAATGCCTTCACTCATTTGTAAATTGTTGTTTGAAATGGATAAGTAAAAATGAAAAGCTGCATCGGCCGAGAATCGCACATGGGTCGGCTGTGTTGCAGATGAGAATTATTTTCTTAAAGCACCAATGTTGCCATTCATAGACTGCCATTTGCCAGCAGGTCACATTTAAATTACTTTGATAATTTATCAATATAAGTGAGGCCACAATTGTAAAATAACAAGCAAAGTGCAATAGATGCTGGATATGGAATTGTTCATTTAATGCTGGAAACACTTGGCGGCTCAGGGAAGGCACTCGCGACTTTAAATAATTGCCTTTGTTGCCCTCATCTTCCTTCGTGGTTTATCTTCCACCATGGCATTACTGTATTTGGGAATTTACTGACTGCACGCCCTGATTTCCAGTGGGTTTCATGCAGTCAAACAGCCTTCGTTCAATCAAAAATATATAAATTGTGAAACAATTATTTATTTATTGAAATCAAATCAAATTAAATTTTTTGCAATAAAATTGTAAATTTATTTATTTTCTTATTATAATAAATATATATAATATTTTAAATTGTCTTTTTGTCTGGATTGGTTTCACATCCCTCCCTCCTTTTTGCGTGTCGATCACCTCTGGCTTCAACAACCGTCCCAGCCCCGCGTGGTCCTCAGCCCCACGCTCACTCACGCACAGCACAATTGCATTCAGGAATGATAGAAATCCCACTTTATTCTTTTAAAAGGGAACTGCTGTCCGTCAAGGGCCATTCTACATCTGTGTAAGAAGGATGTGCTTCCTGTCCAGGATCATTCGGTGTCTGTTCAAACGGGCTGCTTGTCATTTCCGGTTCATCATTTGCCCGTTTAAGACGTATTTTTTCATAATCCGGATCATCCTGTATAATTTAAAAGGAGTGTGATTTCACTGCGATGAACGAATTGTTAAACTGTTGTGTTTCAAGCTACATTGACGTTGACTGTGTCCGTGTACATCCATATTGCAGCGTATCTATTCATTAATGGAAATATGATCATGTTTTCCAAAATCCACTGTTTCATGTAACACGTGTCTCAAATTTGCTCTCAATATAAAAAACAATAAATTTTGTGCCGACGGCAACAGCCGCGTGGCAAAATGGGTAAGGCGTCTGACTTCGATTGTAACTGTGATGTTATCAGATGATTGCAGGTTCGAGTCCTGCCGCGGTCCCTGAACGCACCACGTGAAATTTGATATTCTTTGTTTTGATTCTGCCTCAAAACCAACCATCTCGTGCAGTCATCCACCTGAAGTATAGGAAGGCTGTTTGCTTAAGGAAGGTAAAGGCACATTTTCACCACTGTTGATCTGGTTCCAGGAGCAGAACAAGTGGTGAAGTAGACTTTCGTGCACATTATTTCTGTTTGAATACAAAAAGTAGGGGATGGCTGTCTGACGTTGCCGTAAATAGGAGAGGAGGTGACTGAAAGGTTCGGGCAATGGACTGCTGATCCAGTATGTCCTCAGCTTCGTCGTTATTGTGTTAAATATTTGACACTTCGGTTTTTTTCGTCATTCACATTTAACTTCATTGCGAAATTCACCTTTAACTGACAAGGATGCAGCTCGTTGGTAAAGTAAAGTCTCAAAAAAAAGCTATTCGTCAAAGGGAAAACATTCGCTGGACTATGGAGATGGGGACTCATGAGATTGGTCTCTGAGAGTCAGCACAGGCACGATGGGCCGAATAGCAAACTAACGTCAGAATCTGAGAGCAACAGCCCTCACTTTCGGCGGCTCATTTGTATAGGGGTATGATTCTCGCTTAGAGATTTTAATAATTGAAATGCGACAGGTCCCGGGTCCAAATCGCGGACGAAACCTGCTGACTTTTAGGCAAAAAACCACTTCTGAGCCGGTCGACATGTGAGAAAACTGACATATTTCAAATTAAAACGTGTGATTGCACTCCTTTGCTCCCACAGCGTCCAAAATCCTGGAGATTCCCAGGAGCAAAGTGAAACTCACCGAACTGAGTAAAGTTCATGTATCTCAGATGTACTCGGCTCTGTGTCTCATTGGTTAACCGAAACCCGTGTTTGATTCCGGCCAATACTTGATCAGTATATCTTCCTTTCTGCACGCCTGAGCTCACCTCCATTGGGATACGCTTACATGCAGCGTCAATCTCCACTTCAACGTGAAACAGACTCTGCCCTGAATATGAGTGCGTCCTATTTCTCGAGCGCTGCAAAGATGTGAGAAGCTGGCTTTGGATTTAGTCCCTTGGCTGCCGAATTTAAACCGTAGCGGAAATCAATCCCGGGTGGCCAAGCTGCCTGGTCTGATTAAACGGCGTTCACAACCTACATTCCAGGCATGTTATAGTGTTCTGGCCTCAACATTCGGTTCAACGTATCGGATCATAAGCCACCGCTCCCATTGTCTGCTAATGGTTCTGCTGTTCCCAATAACAGCTCCTCTGGTCCATCCTTTGTTACTGCATCCTAGAGTACTTAAGGAGGTGGCCTTGGAAATAGCGGATGCATTGACAGTCATTTTCCAACATTCCATTGACTCTGGATCAGTTCCTATGGAGTGGAGGGTAGCCAATGTAACCCCACTTTTTAAAAAAGGAGGGAGAGAGAAAACAGGGAATTATAGACCGGTCAGCCTGACCTCAGTAGTGGGTAAAATGATGGAATCAATTATTAAGGATGTCATAGCAGTGCATCTGGAAAATGGTGACATGATAGGTCCAAGTCAGCATGGATTTGTGAAAGGGAAATCATGCTTGACAAATCTTCTGGAATTTTTTGAGGATGTTTCCAGTAAAGTGGACAAAGGAGAACCAGTTGATGTGGTATATTTGGACTTTCAGAAGGCTTTCGACAAGGTCCCACACAAGAGATTAATGTGCAAAGTTAAAGCACATGGGATTGGGGGTAGTATGCTGACGTGGATTGAGAACTGGTTGTCAGACAGGAAGCAAAGAGTAGGAGTAAACGGGTACTTTTCAGAATGGCAGGCAGTGACTAGTGGAGTGCCGCAAGGTTCTGTGCTGGGGCCCCAGCTGTTTACATTGTACATTAATGATTTAGACGAGGGGATTAAATGCAGTATCTCCAAATTTGCGGATGATACTAAGTTGGGTGGCAGTGTGAGCTGCGAGGAGGATGCTATTAGGCTGCAGAGTGACTTGGATAGGTTAGGTGAGTGGGCAATGCATGGCAGATGAAGTATAATGTGGATAAATGTGAGGTTATCCACTTTGGTGGTAAAAACAGAGAGACAGACTATTATCTGAATGGTGACAGATTAGGAAAAGGGAGGGTGCAACGAGACCTGGGTGTCATGGTACATCAGTCATTGAAGGTTGGCATGCAGGTACAGCAGGCGGTTAAGAAAGCAAATGGCATGTTGGCCTTCATAGCGAGGGGATTTGAATACAGGGGCAGGGAGGTGTTGCTACAGTTGTACAGGGCCTTGGTGAGGCCACACCTGGAGTATTGTGTACAGTTTTGGTCTCCTAACTTGAGGAAGGACATTCTTGCTATTGAGGGAGTGCAGCGAAGGTTCACCAGACTGATTCCCGGGATGGCGGGACTGACCTATCAAGAAAGATTGGATCAATTGGGCTTGTATTCACTGGAGTTCAGAAGAATGAGAGGGGACCTCATAGAAACGTTTAAAATTCTGACGGGTCTAGACAGGTTAGATGCAGAAAGAATGTTCCCAATGTTGGGGAAGTCCAGAACCAGGGGTCACAGTCTGAGGATAAGGGGTAAGCCATTTAGGACCGAGATGAGGAGAAACTTCTTCACCCAGAGAGTGGTGAACCTGTGGAATTCTCTACCACAGAAAGTAGTTGAGGCCAATTCACTAAATATATTCAAAAGGGAGTTAGATGAAGTCCTTACTACTCGGGGGATCAAGGGTTATGGCGAGAAAGCAGGAAGGGGGTACTGAAGTTTCATGTTCAGCCATGAACTCATTGAATGGCGGTGCAGGCTAGAAGGGCTGAATGGCCTGCTCCTGCACCTATTTTCTATGTTTCTATGTTTCTATGTTTCTATTGCCCACTTACCACCCACTTTGCCTTTTCGCATTGTTCCATTTATTATTCAATCACTGCTAAGCTCCACTATATCACTGAAATTCCCTTTTGTCCTTCCTCGCTGCCTATTTTTTTCCAGGCGCTTTTTTCGTGGAAAAAATCTGCAAACTTTACATTTTTCTTAAAATATCGGAATGATCATCTGACTGAACGTGAGCCCGGGATCTTCATCCACAGAATGTCCACGACCTGCTGAATTTTACAGAATTCTTTGTTTTTGTTCATTTTGTTTCTGTATCCCTTTAAATGTGATGTGCTGGTCTGCCCGGAGTAATTCTCCGTCTTTCCAAAATGGTGTGCTATCAGTATCGGATCATTATGTATCTGTTTAAAAGGAATGTGCTGTCTGTCCCGGATTTCAAATTTCAAATTTCAAACACTGCCTTTGGAGTGTGTAGGAATTTTAGTTTGTTGATGTGTTTGTGTAAGCGAGGGAGTGCGTGCAAAGGTTCTGCGCGATCTTACTGTGCATTTCATGTTATGGGAGGAAAAATGCATTACATGCAACTTGAAGCCACACTGATTTGATTGAACACGCATTCGAGGACTGCCTGATAGGAGAAGAATCTGCTGTGGGATTTTGTTATTCCACATCTGAAAGAAGGCAAATTATATAAGTTACAAACATAGCGATTTTAGCGAGAGCGTGCGGATGGGCTGTGTGACATGATGAGATCCTTTCCCCTGATTTTCAAATACAAATCAGGACAAGACAAGACAAGACATGACTGACTGACTGATTGAGTGACTTTGTTTATACAGGTATATTTATATATATATATATATATATATATATATATATATATATAAATATTTATATATACGTATATTTATATCGATTCCCTACTTTTTAACTTTCATAATAAATGTACTTTTTCTGTTCTGCCTGCACCGGGCTCTATTACATTTGACCACTTTCACAACACAGGCAGCTGCTGTCAGATCCAGCAGAAAGGCACTCGCGACTTTAAAAGATCACCTTTGTTGCCCACATCTTCCATCGTTGCTTGTCTTCCACCATGGGCTTACTGTGTTTGGGTATTTACTGACTGCACCACCTGATTTCCAGTGCAATTCATCCAGTCACACAACCTTCGTTTAAAGGTTACTGCAGAAGATAAAGGTACGCTGAGTCAGAGGAAATGTATTCGCATGGATAGTAAATTGGCTGACGGACAGAAAGCAGAGAGTCGGGATAAATGGGTCCTTTTCCGGTTGGAAATCAGTGGTTAGTGGTGTGTCACAGGGATCAGTACAGGGACCACAACTGTTTACAATATACATAGATGACCTAGAAGAGGGGACAGCGTGTAGTGCAAAAATATTTGCAGATGACACTAAGATTAGTGGGAAAGCGAGTTGTGTCGAGGACTCAGAGAGGCTGCAAGGAGATTTGAATAGGTAAGCGAATGGGCTAAGGTTTGGCAGATGGAATACAATGTCGGACAGTGTGACGTCATCCACCTTGGGAAAAAAAACAGTAAAAGGGAATATTGTTCGAATGGGGAAGAATTACAACATGCTGCATAGCAGAGGGACCTGGGGGGCCACGTGAATGAATCCCAAAAGGTTAGCTTGCAGGTGCAGCAGGTAATCAGGAAGGCAAATGAAATGTTGCCCTTCATTGCGAAAAGGATGGAGTACAAAACAGGGAGGTGTTGCTGCAACTGTATAAGATATTGGTAAGGCGGCACCTGGAGTACTGCGTGCAGTTTTGGTCACCTTACTTAAGGAAGGATATACTAGCTTTGGAATGGGTACAGAGGCGATTCACTCGGCTGATTCGAGAAATGAGGGGTTACCTTATGAGGATAGATTGAGTAGACTGGGTCTTTACTCCTTGGAATCCAGAAGGATGAAGGTTGATCTTATAGAAACATGTAAAATCATGAAAGTGATAGACAAGATAGAGGCAGAGTGGTTGTTTCCATTGGTGGGGGAGACTAGAACTCGGGGGCACAGCCTCAAAATACGGAGGAGCCAATTTAAAACCGAGTTGAGAAAGAATTTCTTCTCCCAGAGGGTTGTGAATCTGTGGAATTCTCTGCCCAAGGAAGCAGTTGAGGCTGGCTCATTGAATGTTTTCAAGTCAAAGATAGATAGATTTTTAAGCAATAATGGAATTAAGGGTTACGGGGTGAGGGCAGGTAAGTGGAGCTGAATCAACGGCCAGATCAGACATGATCTTATTGAATGTTGGAGCTGGCTCGAGGGGCTAGATGGCCTACTCCTGTTCATAATTCTTATGTTCTTATGTTCTTAATCAAAAATGTAAAGATTACGAATCAATTATTTATTTATTTATATCAAATCAAATTAAATTTTTTGCAATAAAGTTGTAAAATTATTTATTTTCTTATTATGATAAATATATAGATATTTTAAATTGTCTTTTTGTCTGGGTTGGATTACTTCCCTCCCTCCCTCCTGCCTGTCTATCATCTGTGGCATTAACAACTGTCCCAGCCCGACTGGCCCTGAGCCCCACACTCACTCACGCGCAGCACAATTGCCTTAAAGTATGATAGAAATCCCACATTATTCTTTTAAAAGCGAACTTCTGTCAGTCAAGGGTCATTCAACATCTTAGTCATACGGTTGTCCTTGCTGTTCAGGATCATTCAGTGTCTGCTTAAACGGGATGGTTGTAGTTCCGGTTCATAATTTGCCCCGTTCTGACGTATTTTCTGATAATCCGGATCATCCTGTATAGTTTTAAAAGGAGTGTGATTTCAGCTGCGATGACCGAATTGTTAAACTGTTGTGTTTCAAGCTACATTGACGTTGCCTGTGCCCCTGCCCATCTATATCGCAGCGCATCTATTCATTACTCGAAAAATGCTCATGTTTTCCTCCATCCATTCCTTGAAATAACCCTTGTCCCAAATTTGTTCTCAAGATGAAAAACAACAAATTTTGCGTCGACGGTAGCGGCCGCTTGGCCTAATGGACAAAGCGTCTAACTTCGAATGTAACCACGATGTTTTCAGAAGATTGCAGGTTCGAGTGCTTCATCGGTCAACTAACTCGCCGCGTGAAAATTTATATTATTTGTTTTGATTCTGCCTCAAAAGCAACCATCTCGGAGAGTCACTCGCTTGAATGAAGGAAGGCTGTTTGCTTTAAGAAGCTAATGGCACAATTTCATCACTGTCGATCTGGTTGCATGGACAGAACTGGCGGTGAAGTGGACTTACTTGCACATTATTTCTGTTTGGATGCAAAAAGTAGGGGATGGATGTCTGACGTTGTTGTAAATAGGAGACGAGGTGGCCGAGAGGTTCAGGCAATGGACTGCTAATTCTGTGTGTTCCCAACCTCGTCGTTATTGAGTTCAAAATTTGACCCCTCTGTTTTTTTGTCAATCACATTTAACCTAATTGCCAAATTCACTTTTTACTGACAAGGATGTAGCTCTTTGGTTATGTAATGTCTCAAATTAATAATATATTCATCAAAGGGAAAACATTAGCAGGACAATGGAGAGGTCTCTGAGAGTCAGCACAAGCACGATGGGCCGAATATTAAACTACCGTCAGAATCTGAGAGCCAAGCACCTTACTGTCGGCAGCTTTTTGGTCTAGGCGTATGATTCTCGCTTTGGGGTTTTCATTATTGTCAACGCGAGAGTTCTCGTGTTCAAATCCCTGAAGACCTCTGCCAACTTTTAGTCAATGAACCGCTTCTGAGCCGGTCGACATGTGAGATAACGGACATATTTCAAATTAAAACGTGTGATTTCGCTCCGTTATTCCCACATCGTCCAAATTCTGGATTTTCCCAGGAGCAAAGTGAAACTCACCTAATTAAGTCAAGCTAAAGTATATCAGATGTCGTCTGCTCTGTGTCTCATTGGACAATCTAAACCCATGTTTGGTTCCGGCCAATACTTGATCAGTATATCTTAATTTCTACATGCATCAGCTCACCTCCATTGGGATAAGCATACATTCAGCGTCAATCTCAACTTCAACGTGAAACATACTCTGCCCTGAATATGAGTGCGTTCTGTTAACCTGATGCCTAAAAGATGTGAGAAGCTGGCTTTTGAATTCATCCCTTGGCTGCCTAATTCAAACAGTACAGGAAATCAATCCGGGGTGGCCAAGCTGCCTGGTCGGATTAAAAGGCGTTCACACCCTATAGTTCAGGCATATTATAGTGTTCTGACCTCAACATTAGGTTTAGCGTATCGGATCATAAGCACCGCTCCCATTGTCTGGTAATGGTTCTGCTGTTCCCACTTAAACCTCCTCTGGACCATCCTTTGTTACTTTATTGCCCGCTTACCACCCACTTTGCCTTTTCGCATTGTGTCATTTATTATTTAATCACTCCTATGCTCCACTGTATCACAGACATTCCCTTTTGTCGTTCCTCGCTGCCTATTTTTTCCAGGCGCTAATTATGTTGAAAAAATCTGTAAAATTTAAATTTTTCCTGAAATATCGGAATAATCATCTGACTGAACGTGAACCCGGGATCTTCATCCACAGAATCTTAACGTCCTGCTGAGTATTACAAAATTTTCTGTTTTTGTTCATTCTGTTTCCGTATCCCTTTTAAGGAGATGTGCTGATGGCCGGGTTCATTCTCTGTCTCTCTAATATGGTGTGCGAACAGTCCGGTTCGTTCGGTGTCTGTTTAAAAGGGATGTGCTGTCTGTCCCAGAATTCAATTTCAAATTTCAAAAACTGCCTTTGGAGGGTGCAGGAATTTTAGTTTGTTTGTGTGTTTGTGTAAGCAAGAGAGTGCGTGCAAACGTGCTGCGCGATCTTACTGTGCATTTCATTTCATGTGAGAAAAAAGGCATTACATGCAACTTGAAGCCATACTGATTTGATTGAACACGCAATCGGGGACTGCCTGACAGGAGCAGAATCTGCTCTGGGATTTTGCTGTTCCACATCTGAAAGAAGGGAAATGACATTAGTTAGAAATATAGCGATTTTAGCGAGAGCTTGCGTATGGGCTGTGTGACATGATGAACTGATTCATCCTTATTTTCAAATACAAATCAAATCAAGACAAGACAAGACAAGACATGACTGACTGACTGACTTTGTATATATAGCTATTTACATATAAATATTTATATATAGGATATTTATAAGCATTTCCTACTTTTTAACTTTGACAATAAATGTGCTTTTTCTCTTCTGCCTGCATTGGCTCTATTACATTTGACCTCGTTCACAGCACACGCAGCTGCTGTCAGATCCAGCAGAAAGGCACTCGCGACTTTAAAAGATCGCCTTTGTTTCCCACATCTTCCATCGTGGCTTGTCTTCCACAATGGGATTACTGTGTTTGGGTATTTACTGACTGCACCCCCTGATTTCCAGTGTAATTTATCCAGTCACAGAGCCTTCGTTCAATCAAAAATATATAGATTATTAAACAATTATTACTTATTTAAATCAAATCAAATTCACTTTTTTGCAATAAAATTGTGAAATTATTTTTTTCTTATTATGATAAATATATAGATATTTTAAATCGGCTTTTTGTCTGGGTTGGTTTTACTTCCCTCCCTTTTCCTGACTGTCTATCACCTGTGGCTTCAACAACCGTCCCAACCCCGACTGGCCCTGAGCCCCGCACAGCAGAATTGCCTTCAAGATTGATAGAAATCCCACTTTATTCTTTTAAAAGCGAACTGCTGTCAGTCAAGGGTAATTCTACATCTTTGTAATAGGGATGTGCTTGCTGTTCAAGATCATTCGGTGTCTGCTTAAACGGGATGGTCGTCAGTTCCGGTTCATAATTTGCCCCTTTATGACGTATTTTCTCTTAATCCGGATCATCTCGCATAGTTTTAAAAGGAGTGTGATTTCAGCTGCGATGGCCGAATTGTTAAACTGTTGTCTTTCCAGGTTTGACGTTATCAGGGCTGCATCTAAAAGTGCAGATAAAAGTTCCTCACATGCTCAGAGCAAAATATATGATTGATGGTCTAAAAATGAATGAACAAACTTCAGCACCAGGTCAGACGGAAATGTTCAGCGAGCAGGTGGACTGATGAATCGCACTTTTAAGGAGTTGGTGGTGACAAAACAAATTGGTTCTGCTTATTGTTTAAATATAAGAAATGGCAGAATTAGGACATGAACCCACATCTCCCGAAGAGACAGTGACCTGAACATAGCACCTTAGACCGCTCGGCCATCCTGACTATCCAGTGTTGTGTGTGGCCACCTGCAGGTTGATTTTGAACTTTTGTGTCCTGTCACATGAAATAAATGAGGGCAGCAGGCGTGTCTCTGCCTGACACCGGGGAAACAGTGAGACGGGCCTTGGAGCAAGGGTTTGGTAATTTCGACACAGCAAAGGAAATCTTAATTCTGGAAGAACAATATCCAAAAGAACAATCACCAGTGAGCTCCCCCTGTGCTGATCGGGAATGTGTTGACTCACCTTAAACAACTTCTGTCCCACACTGAAAGCTCTCATTCCTTCTCCTCCGCTGCCCTTTACAGAAATGTCACCAATCACCCAGCCACTGTGTTCACTTCCACATCCTCACAGTGGGGCCACAGAGTCTCCTACCATCTCCCCGCGATCACCGAACTCACCCAGTTTACAAAATTAAACGCCAAACATGTGCCTGGCAAAGGGCAGGAGAAGCCTGATCGTCTGGAAGCTCGGACTATCACAGAAAGTATTGGTATTCATGGTGATTACAGCAATTCTTAATCGTCTCACAGACCTCAATTATTTTTATGCGATGAATTGATCGAGGATTGAAACCAGGTTAGTGCGCTGGATCTTAACCCCTCGACCACCAGGGAACAGTTACGATACATGTCGATATATTTATATATATTTATATATTTGAACCTGAATGTCAATGGCTAGCTACCTAGACCTCGTGGTGCCCACGGTAGTGTTTCTAACTTTGAGTGAGAGAAACGGTTCCACAGTGACACCTGTCATGTGTCCTACATGGTTATTGCTTGTACTATTACAAAGTGTGCACCAGATGGCACTGCAGTGGGAGACTTGTAGCTTACCTGTACAAGTGTGCCTGGCCTAGTACAAAAGGCAGGCGACCAGGTTGTGATCCTCACTCTGTGGTTATCAATAAAGGACTAAGATCACTACAGTTCAAGCACGACAGATTGTCTCGTGGAGTCATCATCAGAGCATCTGAAGGTATAACAATTGGCGACGAGCTTACGGACCCTCACACGAAAATGGCTAACCTTGGTACGTTGCAGCAGTTCGCTGATGGTGATGATTGGGAAGGCTTTGTGGAGAGACTCGACCATTTCTTCACAGCAAACGACCTGGCAGGTGACAACCCGGCCACACTGGCTGATAAGTGCAGAGGTATCCTGCTAACCAGTTGTGGGCCAACCGTCTGTGGCCTCATCAGGGACTTGCTGGCACCAATGAAGATAACGACCAAGGCATAAGAGGAGCTTGTAACACTGATCCAAGAACAACTCAAGCCCAAAGAGAGCATCCTCACAGCCAGACAGCGGTTTTATACACACCGACGGCCCGAAGGCCAGGAGATCACGAAATATGCTGCAGACCTCAGGAGGCTGGCGGCACCATGGGATTTTGGTGACCACCTCACCGAAGCACTGCGGGATATCTTTGTCATCGGAATCGGCCATGAGTGCCTACTTCATAAGCGACTGTCAGCAGATACCATAGTCACACTGCGGAAGGCCATCTCCATGAGCCAAGCATTCATGACCTCGACCTGTGGCTCTCGGCGGATGACTCATCCTCAGGACTCAAACCCGGCAAGTACTGTGCACAGAGTGGTGCCTTTTAGAGGCTGGACTGTAGAACGTGAACCTTCTCAGGGGAGAGAAAACAGGCCCCCGAGTCCCTTAACTCGAAGTCCATGGACAGATCAGCCATGATCTTATTAAATGGCAGAGCAGGATCGAGAGGCCGAATGTACGACTCCTGTGCCTATTTTTTATGTGCGTATGTTAAACATTTAAGGATCTTGAATCATTGATGACGTTATCTCCCCTATCTGACTTTACACACTCTGTATTTCGGAGACTGGTTTAAAATGTTCACTGCTCATTCGACAAGGAACCTGGCGCGAATATTGTCAATTTATTTCACAGCAAAAGTAGTCTCAAAATAACGTTTCTACATGGGTTCAAACCGGGGACCATTCACGTGTGGTTCTCCACAGTGGTGGAGGTTGTGCTCGAGTTTAAAATAGTGCATTCGATACACTTTGAAAATGCATCTACAACTACGAGGAACATTTTGCCCTTGAATGGGCCCTCATAGTCGACGTGCACCCGCGACCACAGTTTGGTAGGCCAAGGCCAGGGGCTCAGTGGAGCCTCCCTGGGGTCATTGCTGATTTGGGCACAAATAGTGCATCTTCGGACGCGGAGTTCCAAGTCATCGTCAATATCAGGCCACCAGACGTGGGATCTGGCTCTGGCCTCTGGAGCTCCCGGAAAAATGCCTCTCTGCCTCGCAGAGGCATGACTACTCGGCTGCCCCACATCAGGCAGTCTGCTTGTAGTGATAGCTCATGCATGCTCCTGTGAAAGGGTTTTAATTCCTCGGAGCAGGCATCACGAGCCTCTGTCCAGTCACCGGTTAGTACACATCTTTTTGCTAAGGATAACGTGGGGTCGCTGGCCGTCCAGGCTCTGATTTGATGAGCTGTTATGGGCGAACCTGTGGACTCAAAGGCATTGATTGCCATGACTATCTCACAGTCCTCTTCATCAGACCCTTCCGTGGTCGCCATGGGTAGCCTGCTGAGCGCGTCGGCACAGTTGTCTGTACCTGGTCTGTGCCTTATGTTATAGTACTAGGATGCCAGCATGAGTGCACACCTTTGAATTCGCGCCGAGGCATTGGCGTTTATTGCCTTACAGACAATTCGGGTACAACAGCCCCAACAAAGGGGAGCTGATCAGTGAGCTCCCTCTGTGCTAATTCGGAATGTTTTGGCTCACCTTAAACAACTTCTGTCCCACACTGAGGGCCCAAGTTTCGGGTGGAGTTGCTCCTAATTTTTTGGAGCAACTAGTTTTGTTTGGAGAATGTTAGAAGTTGCAATTCTCGGATATTACTTTGCTCCAGTTCTACTGAATTAATTGAGGTTGGCTTCAGGTAAGGTATTTTTTTCCAAAAGAGGGTGTGTCCAGCCACTCAGGCCTGTTTTGCAAGTTTCGGCAGTGAAAACTTACTACAAACTAACTTAGGCTGGAGTAAGTGCCCACTTTTGTAAGTTCAGAACAACCTTACCTAGAGGTAAGCTCAGTGGAGGCACAGACAGAGAGGGGGTGGGAATGAAACACAAAAAGGACTGAAGCATTAAACATCTCACTTAAAATGTCCAAAAACCTCTTTTGATGATATCTTGCCTTATATCTGCTGAATGAAGATAGTTGCTTCTCTTTTTATAAATAAACAAGTGTAGCCTCCCGGCTGAGCAGGCACATTTCGGCTGCTTTCAGATGAGCTGCGAGAGATTATTAAAGGGTCCGAGGGTCCTGTAGCCCCCCACACCAGAATATCCTCCCCTGGGGTTTTCCTCAACCTGTGCTCGGTATACGGGGAGCTTTGGCCCGGGTCCGAGGTAGCTTGCTTCCCAGGGATGGACAATAACCCTCTGAGCTCTGGAACTGGGAAAAGCGAATAACTAATGAGTTGTTTGTGGGTTTGAAATGCGGCTTCGATCTGCAGGTATTAATCGAGGCAGGGGCTGTGAGACATTGCATAGTGTTCAGGTTTAATCACAGCAATATCCGCAGTCAGGAGCTGAAAAGGACGAATAGCTGAAAAAACACAAGAAAAAAGCTAAGAAATGTCAGCAATTGTGGTAAACTCTTTAATGTGTTTCCTGGCCGTTTAGAGGTGCGGCGCTCTCAGAGGGAGCCCGGATTCAGAAAGTAACTCTTTCATTCAAATTCTTTAAAACAATGACATGCGACAAATTAAACTGTGTGTCGGGGGATGGGGGTGGGTGAAGATTATTTGTTTTATTCCTCATTCATTAACCGACAGCGTTGTTTTGTAGAATTGTTACTGAGGGACAGTGGAAACTTTAATAACTGAACTTTAATCATTCAAGGCTTTTGAATCATTGATGACGTTTTCTCCCCCATCTGACGTTACACACTCTGCATTTAGGAGACTGGTTTAAAATGTTCAGTGCTCATGCGACAAGGAACCTGGGGCGACTTTTGTTCAATTTATTTCACAGCAAAAATAGTCTCCAAAATAATGTTTCTGCCCGGGCTCGAACCGGGGACATTTCGCGTGTGAGGCGAATGTGATAACCGCTACACAACAGAAACGCTGTGCTTCAAGTAATCTCAGGAATATAACCAGAGCTTTAACCTACACAGCTGGCCGATACTTCAGGAGCTGGTTTTAAGAGAAGAGAATGATGGTGCTATATTTAGGAAGGCTGTGAGTGTGGCAGGAATTGATCTCGTGTTTCCCAGACTTTACACATAGGAACAGGAGATGGCCATTTCGCAGCGAGTGGTTAGGATCTGGAATGCACGGCTTGAAAGGCCGGTGGAGGAAGTCTCAATCTTATCTTTCAGACGGGAGTTGGATAAGTGTCTGAAGGAAAAACAATTGCTGGGTTACGGGGGAAGGGCGGGGGAGTGGGACTCGCTGAGATTCGGCACGGGCTCGATGGGCCGAATGGCCTTCCGTGCTGTAATGATTCCATGATTCGATAAGTTAGTGGCACATTTCATAGTGTGGGTGGGAGCACAACATTGCAAATGGACATGGATTGAGTCGGCAAAACTAGAGGCATCTGATTCAGGAGACTCGCGGGGTGCGTAAATTCGGGAGTTTAATGACTTTGAAAGGAACATTTTTGTTTTGTGCCGTTTCGGTCATTGAATATTTGTGAAAGGAATATTTGCAGAAAGGGATGCAGCATTTAACCTTCTGCCTTAACACTTCTTTCTGGGTGTCAGCTCACATTTTGTTTCGATATTATTCTTCCAGAATTACTATTTTCTTTGGTGTTTCACAATAACCAGACACTTGCTCTAAAGTCAGTCTCACTGTTTCCCCAGTCTCCTGTTGATGTTACCAGCAATGAACATTTTGACCCAGACCCCGACAGCACAGTGTGTAAAATGGTTTATGGTTTCAGAGTTCACTTGCAGAGCACAGAAGAAATTATTCAATTATGGAGTTCCTTCAGTTAGCATTTCTTTAATTGTGCAAAAGAAGATTGTTGGTTAATTAATGATGTTTCTCCATGAAAGTAATATTAAATTAAAAGAAATGCAATCGCCCAACATGGGGCTCAAACCCACGATCCTGTAATTAAGATTCTCATGTTCTACTGACTGAGCACTCCGGGATTTTGGCTAACGCTGGATTTAATCCCTCATTGCAGCCAGGCGCCTGTTGGCGACCCGCAGCCTGGATACACTAACGTCCCAACAGCACATTGACTGTCGGAGTGGGACCGTGCGGTGCTTCAGAAGACAGTTCGAAAAAGCAAAGTCACTGATTCCGTCCCATGTGCTCCTCCGATCAAGAATAGCAATACACTAAAAATGCTTCAATAATGGTTACACCTGAACTACACATTTTTGAATTAGTTGGCTCGTTGGTCTAGGGGTATGATTCTCGCTTTGGGGTTGTTATTTGAAATTTGCGAGAGGTTCTGGGTTCAAATCCCAGACGAGCCCTCAGTTAGATATGAATTTTAAATTGCATCGAACTTTTGCAAAGAAGGACTTGCATTTCTGCAACACCTTTCAGGACATCATGAGGCGCCAAAGCGCTTTACAGCCGTTGTGTTCTGTTTGAAGTGTTGTCGTGTGGGGAAAGATGTGCCCAAATCACCCCACACGAACCGCAACTCTTTGCGAAGGACTTCGGTGCAAAGAAACAGGTATCTCAGGGACTTGGACTTTCTATGAATGAGTTCTGCTTGTACCTGCATTCAAGCTTAAAACAGCAACTGGGCTTCCATCCCACGGGAGTGGTGAGTAGGTTATCAGGTTGATGTGCGCCGCTTTCAATCTTTAAAATTTCACCAAACAAAGAAACGATGAATCCAACTGTCCCTGTAAGCGACAGATTGAAGTGATCGGTGCTCCAAACAGAGCTGGAACACGCGCAGTGCAGGAATAGGGCCCGCAACATTAAATGTCAGAGTTATTAAGCAGACAATAATTAAACATACAATTAACAACAGTACTTACACCCAAACCTTGCAAATGTTAGCCGAAGAACTCAAACACGTTACAGTTCCCAGCTCGGTGTACAAATCGATCAAACATTAATCGGATTCTAAACTATCTGATCCAAATGCCACATTTTATATATTTTCCTTACCCCTGCTAGGTGACAATTGAAACTTTTAATAGTATTACCTAACACAACAGCTCAACTTCTGATGGAAGGTCATTAACCTGAAACGTTAACTCTGTTTCTCTCTCCACAGATGCTGCCTGGCCTGCTCAGTGATTCCAGCATTTATTCTTTTTATTCTCCAAACTTATAATCAGAGTATCACTTCCCTTGTCATCTAACTACACTCCTTCCTGACATGTAGCCTTGTCCTACAAACAGGCTCCTTTCGCACGATTCAGGCATTCATTGGAATTATAACTTCTTAATGATAACAATTATGTGATGTATGTAACTATGTAATACTTGACACCAGAAGGCGCGACTGTTGGAGTCCTAATGGTCACCTGCCCACACGTACAGGGCCAGTATAAAAGGTTGGCTGCCATGTTGTTCAGGCACTCTGGAGTTGTAAGAAAGAAGAATAAGGTCACACTAAGTTAAGATCACAGTACTCAGCCTCGGGGAGTTCTTCTTTTCACAACAATTTGCGACGAGTAAAAGAATACAAATCTTCACGCAACAAGGCTGCTGTTGGAATATTAGAGAGATTCACAGAGAGTGAAATAAATGTGGGCTGCAAGCGGATCTCTGCCTGACACCGGGGAAACAGGGAGACATACCTTGGAGCAAAGGGATATAGATTGAGTCGGCAAAAATAGAGGCATCTGATCCAGGAGATTCGCGGGGCTCGGAAATTCGGGAGTTTAAAGACTTTGAAAGGAACAATTTTTTTTGCCGTTTTGTTCAGAGAAATGTTTGTGAAAGGAATTTTTTGCAGAAAGGGATGCAGTATTTAACCTTCTACCTTAACACATATTTCTGGGTGTCAGGATCACATTTCGTTTCAATGTTATTCTTCCAGAATTAATATTTCATTTGCTGTTTGACAATAACCAGACCCTTGCTCCAAGTTAAATACTGCATCCCTTTCTGCAAAAAATTCCTTTCACAAACATTTCTCTGAACAAAACGGCAAAAAAAATTGTTCCTTTCAAAGTCTTTAAACTCCCGAATTTCCGAGCCCCGCGAATCTCCTGGATCAGATGCCTCTATTTTTGCCGACTCAATCTATATCCCTTTGCTCCAAGGTATATCTCCCTGTTTCCCCGGTGTCAGGCAGAGATCCGCCTGCTGCCCACATTTATGCTGCCCTCTTTTGTTTCATGTGACAGGACACAAAAGTTCAAAATCAACCTGCAGGTGTCCACACACAGCACTGAATAGTCAGGATGGCCGCGTGGTCTAAGTTGGTGTGTTCAGATTACTATCTTCTCTGGAGATGGGGTTTGAATCCTATTTCAGACATTTCTTATATTTAATCATTGGCAGAACCCATTTGTTTCGTCACCACCAACTCCTTAAAATTGCGATTCAGCAGTCCACATGCTCGCTTACCATTTCTGGCTGACCTGGTGCTGATGTTTGTTCATTCTTTTGTAGAACGACAATCATATATTTTGCCCTGAGCATGTGAGGAACCTTTCTCCCGATCTCATTGGGTTTAATTTTGCTAATCTGGTGCTGTGAGTGGAAATGTTTCCGCAGTGTAACGGTTAACACCTTCTAGTATTTTGAGTTCTTGCTCAACTTTCTCTTTGAGGGCACATGATACGGAACGGGGCTTGTAGTAAACCAATCTAGCGTCATTCTGTACCCTGACACTCGCCTTGAAGCCTTGGATCGGACTGCCCGTTTCGCAGAACACCTTTGGATATTTCTTGATAACCTCATCCGTTGATGAAAATCTCGCTTCCACACAGAAAATCGTACTCCAATCCAGCTTCAGTGAGCTTAATCTATTTCTTCCTTGTAAGGCAGACTTGTCTCCTTTCACTACGATTAGAGGCAAGTTCTGAAATTGATCTTTATATTTCACCGGTATAGTGTTACGACCTACCACAGGAATTTACTCTCCCGAGTAGCCTCGCAGCTCTATCTTGGGTTTCTCCAGTTGGAAATCACGCAATTTGTCACGGTACAGTGACTCCGGTTTTACAATCACGGATGCACCCGTGTCAGTTTCCATTGGTATCTTGAATCCCGCAACATCTATGTGGATTTTGATGCTCTCCGAATCGCTGTCCGTTAACCTCGTGCTCCTGATGATATATAACTCTAACATCTCCTCGTCCTGTTGTTGTCTTCCATACTATGTAGTCTCTTGGGATTTCTACACATAGCTTTGAACGCTGGACTCA